>NC_091952.1:27869496-28169496 GCF_031021105.1 Erythrolamprus reginae | reverse complement strand
GCAGGTATATTTGATTTTTTAATTGATCTAGCTTGACTCTAGAACCCAGGACTACTGTATATGTCCCAAAAGCAATAAATAGTAGACAGTGGCAACTGTAACTGGCCCTTATTATTAGGTGTACAGTGTTCCCTTGATTTTCGCGGGGGATGCATTCCGAAACTGACCGCGAAAGTCGAATTTCTGTGAAGTAGAGATGTGGAAGTAAATACACTATTTTTGGCTATGAACAGTATCACAAGCCTTCCCTTAACACTTTAAACCCCTAAACTGCAATTTCTCATTCCCTTAGCAACCATTTACATTATTATTCACCATGTTTATTTATTAAAGTTTATTTAAAAAAATATTTATTAAAGGTGGATGAAAGTTTGGCGATGACGTATGATGTCATCGGGTGGGAAAAACTGTGGTATAGGGATAAAAACCGCAAAGTATTTTTTAATTAATATTTTTGAAAAACCATGGTATAGCCGTTTCGCGAAGTTCGAACCCACGAAAATCGAGGGACCACTGTATTTTCTATTTTAAAAAATATTAAGTGAGGTGAGGCTAATAGCAAGATATACAAAGTATTTTCATTTTAAAATCAGAACTAGTCAACAATTTCTTTTTGTTACCTAACATATTAGGAAGTTGGAAGCAGTTGCACTGGTTTCAGTTTATTAAGTCTAGATATAAAAATCAATAAATATTAATCAGCTCCAAGAGTGTGAGCAGTAATATTGGACTTTTTTCTTTGTTCTCACAAAAATAAAATATGTTGCAGTCCCATAATCAAAGTACTTCAAAGAATCTATTTTTGGGGCATTCAGTGAAGGATTGCAAGTAACTAACTATACTTGTCTAATATATTTTGTGTGGAAAGAATAAAAAGGAAACAATAATTTGCTAACAAAACAGTTTTTCGAAGTAAAATATTTCAGGATGTGTCATCAGATCCAAGCTAGAGAGGATTTCTTTTTATTTCATTTATTTATTTATTTTTAAATTGCCTTTATTCTTGTTATAGATAATTCAAAGCAGCAAATATACCTAATACTCCTCCCTCCTCCTATTTTCCTCACAACAACCCTGTGAGATAAGTTGGGCTGAGAGAGAGAGTGCCTGGCCCAAGGTCATCCAACTGGCTTCATGCTTAAGACAGGACAGGAACTCATTGTCTCCTGGTTCTAGCTTAGAGCCTCAACCTCTAGACCAGGGGTAGGCAAAGTTGTTTTTTCTATGACTTGTGGACTGCAACTTCCAGAAATCCTGAGCCAATCATGCTAACTGAGGAATTCTGGGAGTTGAAGTACACGTGTCATAGAAGAGCCAACTTTGCCTACCCCCTGCTCTAGACCAAACTGGCAGGATTGTGCGCCACACGAATCCCAGCGACCGGGTAGGTCCCACAGAGTTGGCATTCTCTGGGTCCCGTTGACTAAACAATGTCGTTTGGTGGGACCCAGGGGAAGAGCCTTCTCTGTGGCAGCCTCGACCCTCTTGAACCAGCTCCCCCTGGAGATTAGAACTGCCCCCACCCTCCTTGCCTTTCATAAAGTTCTTAAGACCCATCTCTGCCATCAGGCATGGGGGAACTGACACATCCCCCCTGGGCCTATACAGTTTATACATGGTATGGGTTTTTAGTGTTTTTTAAATTATTAGATTTGTTCTTACATTGTCTTTGTTATTGTTGTGAGCCGCCCCGAGTCTACGGAGAGGGGCAGCATACAAATCTAATAAATAAATAAATAAATAAATAAATAAATAAATAAATAAATAAATAGATGGATGGATGGATGGATGGATGAATGAATGAATGAATGAATGAATGAATGAATGAATAAATAAATAAATAAATAAATATAATCAAATATCCATAACAATAATCATAAAACGAGACATGAGTATATAGCTTTCAAAACTCAGCCTTATGAGGCTAATACTAACTAAATGTCTTAAAATGTCTTAAAACTAGGCCAATGATGGTGAACCTTTTTTCCTCCAGGTGCTGAAAGCATGGGTGTGTGCGCTATTGCACGCGTGCGAGTGCCCACACCTCTAATTCAATGTCTGTGGAGGGTGAAAATGGCTCAGCTGCCCCATGGAAGCCCTCTGGAGGCTGGAAATGGCCCACTTTATGACTTCCAGTTGGCCCAGTAGGCTCATTTTTCACCCTCACCAAGATCCAGAGGCTTCCCTGGAGCCTGGGGAGAGTGAAAATGCTCTCCCACCCCCCTGGAGGCCCTTTGGAAGCGGAAAACACCCTGCCAGAGCCTCCACATGAGCTGAAAATCAGCTGGATGTCACAATTTTCTTTTCTTTTTTAACCCTCTGTACATGCGTGAAGCCTTCTGCACATGTGCAGAGGGTAAAAAAGCATACACAGTGCACAAGTGAAGCGAGAACATGCATGCAAAATGCAGACTTCTGAACCAGTAGGAAAGATAAGTACATATCACCGCTGCATAAAAGGTGAAAGGAAATCAAAAGGAATGTGATTTTATTGGGACCAAACCATGCATGACTATATCTGGATGCAACTCAAGTCTTCTAAAATCGTGCTAGGAGGTTCTGTTTTCTTTCCTCCCAGCTCTCGTTTGCTCATGCAACTGAAGCTTCTTACATGTGAGATAAAAGCAAAAATACTTTTGCAAAATGAGGGTGAAGTTTGGGGGTTTTTTGGGAGATGTGAATGATTCGTACATTTGTACAACTGTGATGTAATCTTGCTTTTGAAGACAAGCAATTCAGCATCTTAATGCTTATTTTGTTGATTCTGCACTAGCTTCCAGGAGGTTTCCAAGTATAATTCAAACTGCTATTTTTAACTTATTAAAGACCTCCAGGATGAGGCTAAGGCACCTACAGGAGTCTGGTAGGTCTGGCCATTCCACTCAAGAGGGAATATTTCGGGGACCTTCAATTTGGGGGATGAAAGTGCTGCCAAGAAGGAATACTGTTCTGTTGATGCCTCAACCCTCTGTCGTACTTCAGCTTCCTGCTGAGATATAGCTTTTCTTCTGTCTTGGACAACATAATTTCCAACTAGTTTTGGTGACAGCATGTTGGCTGTCCAATCTGTTCAGCTGTGAACTATTTTAAATTTTACTGATTCATTTTTGAATTGTTGCAATGTTCATATTTTAAAATATTTTTAATGGTTTGATCTGCAGATTACATAGATGTGTAAATGTAGCAGAATATATTCTATCATCTCTCTCTCTCTCTCATCTACCTGTCTGTCTGTCTGTCTGTCATCTATTCTCCCTCTAGAAATGATATTCTATGGCACTTGTTTCCTGCACCTCCACTTCCCTGATAGCTGAACTAAATAAGATGCCAATCATACAAGTGACAGTTGTGTAATAACTTTTAAACAACAACAACAACAACAACAACAACAAAGTATCTGAAGAGTTCATTGATCTTAATTCAAACTTTATGTACTGGAGTGAAGAGCAGGTAGAAGACATTTAATCTAAAAAAGGAGATTACTATGCTAGTCTTTGTGTTAGTACCAATAAGATTGTTTTTTTACGAAGGCAAATTGCATACATGTGAATAATATGACAGAAAACAAAGTTTTAAACCTTCCCACGCTTTGCTTACCGTATCTGCCCTGGGTCCTAATCCAGAGTTGATTCTTGTTCCCAGCTTGCAATTTGCCATTGTTAAACCAACCAATCAATACAATTCTTTTTTTAAAAAAATCTTATTACTACCTTGTGTGATTTGGATTACTTATTTGTATCAGACTTTGTGACATGCATATATAGTTGTTTTCACATCATCCACCAGACTTGAAATATTAGAATTAGACATTTTACAACTATGTTGCTTCCAATCTGATCTAAATGTAGTTCATAAAATCATACAAACTGTCCTTCCTGTCAATGATTACTTCAGCTTCAACCGCAACAATACACGAGCATGTAATAGATTCAAAGTCCAAACTCAACTGCAGAAAATACGACTTCAGCAACAGGGTGATAAATAATAATAATAATAATAATAATAATAATAATAATAATAATTATTATTATTAATAATAATAATAATAATTAGATTTGTATGCCGCCCCTCTCCGAAGACTCGGGGCAGCTCACAATAGTGATAAAACAATATACAATAACAAATCTAATATTAAAAGTCTAAATAATAATTTAACATTAAAAGCCTAAAAGCCCCATTATTTAAAAAGCATACACACAAACATACCATACATAAAACTACATAGGCAAGGGGAGATGTCTCAGTTCCCCCATGCCTGACGGCAGAGATGGGTTTTAAGAAGTTTACGAAAGGCAAGGAGGGTGGGGGCAAATGCCTGGAATGCACTACCTGACTCTGTTGATTCTTCCCCAAACCCTCAAAACTTTAACCTTAGACTATCTACAGTCGACCTCCCCCCATTTATAAGAGGTCTGTAAGGGGAATGCATAACCGCGCCGCTGTGCCTACCGTCCCTGTCCTAATGTCCTAAGTCAAGTGTGGTTCCCATATAATTAAGCAGCTATCCTTTGTTTTACTTTTATTTAAAACTACACCCATTTTATGTAAACTGAAATCTCAGAATAGTTCAACATTGACATTTAATTTAAAATTGTAATAAACCTTTACTAAAATCCACAGCTATACTTTCCATCTGAGTCCTTCGGGATTGGGCGGCATATAAATCTAATAAATCAATCAAGAAATAAAATATATTGAATATTGTCCTACCCTGGTATTAAATATCGCAATTCAGGAGAGATCATTCAAAGCTTCCAGCAGTCCTGGAGCTTCAAATTTTATCCCTATGACAAAAACAACTATCCATGTTATAATGGATGAATTTTGCACCCCTGGGACACAGGGCTGAAACACTGTTTTCAGAACTTCTGCCTTTAATGTTATTATTCTAGATTTGGCCACCGTACCTCCTAAAATAGAGTTTTAGCTGTTATAACACAACATTGTATGTTCAGTTGCCTGATTGATTGGCTTATTTCTAATCTGGCTAATAACCAAAGTTTTCTGGGTAGTTTACCAAATTACTGAGATAATTAAAAATGATTAAAACAATAAAATACCATCCCAGATGGTAGAGCCCTCTGGAGCATTTTCCAGCATAAACTACACAGGGCTGTCTCAGCCTTCCTGCTTTCCTTTGTGGGCGGAAGGGAAAATCTACATCCACAGCTGTTGCTTTCCCAATAACTGAGATGTAACCTTCATTAACAAGGTCTTTCCCCCCCTTTTTGGCTAGAACAGGCTCAAGTTGCCCAACACAACACATGCATAGTTAATATAATTTTATTTGAAGAAAATCTACTGCATATAATTAAATGAACTTTAGGAAAAAAATAGTGGAGCATAATGTAGATCAGGAAAAGATTTCAACAGCAATTATATTAAAACCCGAAGATTTGGGCACCCCAGAATAAATGAACTTCTAACTGGTGGTCAGAGTTTGCTTGTGATTTTTGTAGAGTAAATTACTGGTTTTTAGGTAAAAATGAAAAGCACAGATTCTATAATTAGGCTATTTCATCACTTCGCTTATGGATACAAGTTTTTATGGTTAACATTTGAGTCAAAGAGATGGCTGGCTATTTTCAGTTTTTTTTAAAAATCGGTAAAATGTGCATTTTGGGGTCAGGGAGCTCTCCGCTTTTAATGTTATTTTGTAATTAATAAAAAAGTTATAGTTTAATTATAGAAAAATGGCCTTTGGTGGTATTTACCCAGTTATACATCTCCACCCCATGTCCAGTCAACGAAGCAGTGGAAGTGATGTGCCTGTGCCTGGAGGCTGTTGGGGCCTGGATGGGTGTCAACAAACTCAAACTCAAACTCAACCCAGACAAGACGGAATGGCTGTGGGTCTTGCCTCCCAAGGACAATTCCATCTGTCCGTCCATTACCCTGGACGGACTATTGACCCCCTCAGAGAGGGTTCGCAACTTGGGCGTCCTCCTCGATCCACAGCTGACATTGGAACATCATCTTTCGCCTGTGGCGAGGAGGGCATTTGCCCAGGTTCGCCTGGTGCACTAGCTGCGGCCCTATTTGGACAGGGAGTCATTGCTCACGCCTTCATCACCTCGAGGTTCGATTACTGCAATGCTCTCTACATGGGGCTACCTTTGAAAAGTGTTCAGAAACTTCAGATCATGCAGAATGCGGCTGCGAGAGCCATCGTGGGGCTCCCTAGATTCGCCCACGTTTCTGCAACACTCCGTGGCCTGCACTGGCTGCCGATCGGTTTCGGGTCACAATTAAAAGTGTTGGTAATGACCTTTAAAGCCCTACATGGCATTGGGTCAGAGTACATCCGGAACCGCCTTCTTCCGCACGAATCCCAGCGGTCGATAAGGTCCCACAGAGTTGGCCTTCTCCGGGTCCCATCGACCAAACATTGTCGTTTGGCGGGCCCCAGGGGAAGAGCCTTCTCTGTGGCAGCCCCGGCCCTCTGGAATCAACTCCCCCCAGAGATTAGAATGGCCCCCACCCTCCTTGTCTTTCGCAAATTATTCACCTTTATCGCCAGGCATGGGGGAATTTAGAAATTCCTTCCCCCTAGGCCATTACAAGTTATGCATGGTATGTTTGTGTGTATGTTTGGTTTTATAATGAAGGTTTTTAGTTGTTTTATTAATTGGATTGTTACATGCTGTTTTTTTATAATTGTTGTTAGCCGCCCCGAGTCTGCAGAAAGGGGCGGCATACAAATCCAATAAATAATAAATAATAATAATAGTTTATCTGAATAGTGATAATAGCAAATTTTTTAAAAATAGCAAATAGGCTTATATACCGCTTCACAGTGCTTTACAGCCCTCTCTAAGTGGTTTACAGAGTCAGCATATATATCCCCCAACAATCTGGGTCCTCATTTGACCAACCTTGGAAGAATGGAAGGCTGAATCAACCCTGAGCCTGGTGAGATTCGAACTGCCAAATTGTTGGCAGCCAATAATCAGAAGAAGTAGCTTGCAGTATTATATTCTAATCATTGCACCACCATGGCTCTTGATATGTGAATGTGAATTGTATCACACTATTTCTAAACAAGATTCAGTTATTGGCATTGTGAGATGAGCTGTCCCCTATGATGGCTATTTCTTTTGAAATTAACCCATGAAAGAAATTATATTAGTATCTTAAACCAGTAGAAATTTTAAAAACATGGCTGAATTTCAGTTGTGCTGTCTTCTGTTTATTTTTGTTTATGTTAAAAATTAACTCTTTTTCTAAATATTTTTTATGTACTTTATTCTTATTTTAATACACTTTGGATATCTTTCTTATAATGGAAGGTTAATAAAATTGTTTTTGGAAATTGTTCTGCCTGGGTCACTCCAGAAGCCAATACCAACCCAAAAAGAGAATCCAGACACACTGGTAAAAGGCAAGGGCAGTTTTACAAAATTCAAGAAAAACACAGGTAACAGAAAATGTCCTCACAAACAGGAAAATGCTGTATCTTCAGATATATCCACGAAGGCAAAAGTCCAAGCAGCAATACAGAATTCTTGCTGCCAAGCCGAGGCTGTATATAGCAGACCTACACCTCCCATGGGTCTTCCAAAGCTGCTGGGCCACAAGCCAGGAACAGAGACGTCGAGAAACAAGACAGGATAACGCAACTCCAAACTGATAACACTCCACATGGCTTCAAGGGCTTGCCTGCCTTTTAAACCCTGCTAAGGAGGACCACACCCAAACCCAGCTGTTCCTAATTCAGTGCTGATAATACTTCTTTAATTGCTCCTTTCTTTGATCTGACCGTCTCTGTCGCATGTCAATGACGGCTTGAGCTTCATCACCTAATGACTCCAAACTACTGGCTGGGGAGAGGCCCCCCCCGGGCTCTCATGCTGTTCTCCTTCATCCCATTCCTGATTTTCCTCTCCCCCGTCCGACTGTTCAGCCCCCTCCTCTTCGCTGTCATCCTCCTCCGAGCATGGAGCCAGCCGAGACACAGCCGGTCCCTGAGCAGCCTCAGGCTGAACCACAACAGAAATAAGGAAGTAATAAATTGGGGGTATAAAGTCCTAAGTTCTCTCTCTCTCTCCAAAGTATTATTCTAAACATCCACCATTTTTTTTTGTATTAGTTCCTGTGATAATGGAAAATAGTTCACAATTGTCTTCCCTGTAGCTTCTCTTTATTACCTCGTGTCTGTTACCACCAAGTCTTTCTTTGAAATGTTTTTTTTCTTTCTTTCCCCACAAAGCATGTCTTAAGATCTCTGTATAATCTTTCCCTTTTTTATGAACCTATTCTAATTTGTCAAAATCTGTTTGGAAATGTGACAATCAGAATAATACAGAATACTCTACTTGTGATCTCACTAATTCAGAATAGAAAGGAATAAAACTTTCTGCTTCTTTGATACGTGCTGTTTTTGATGTAGCCCAGAATTTTTGAGTCCTTCTACCATATGTGTCATACAGCTGCCTCATGTCCAGCTTATTGGCCAGTCTCAAATCCTTTTCTGATGTAGTGTTTCCAAGTTGTAAATAAAAAAGGGCTTAAATCAATTTCAGAAGAATATAATTGTTTTCGCTCAGACTAATAAGAAGAGATGAAATCTGTACTATCAAACATTCCATTCCCATTACCTTCTCATTACATTTTCCGGAACTAAAGTACCACAGGCAAGTTGCCCAAGCCAGTCAATTTAACAAATACACCCATTATAATAATAATGTTTGTTAATTATGTGAAGATTATGAAAGACTAAACTTTTTTTAATGAGGAATGTGCACACCTGTTTATTTTTTTAAAAGATAAATGTATCATTGAAGTAAAACATGTCTAACAATATCCTTTCTTTTACAAACATTAATGATTATGAACTTGCATATGATTTCTTCAATATCTGGGGTTCTTTAACAATATTTTAGAAAGGCTACAGTATTCAGTCCATTTTGATATTTGATTTTAGTTTAATGAAGCCACTTTTCATAGAAATTTGTTGAAGGAATAGGTATTAGAGTGTCAATGCCTTTAAAGGAACTCACAGAACATCTTCTAGGGGATTGAGGAAAAATTGTGAAATTATGCAGGGAACATAGTTTAAGACAGGGGGCTCCAACCTTGGCAACTTTAAGACTTGTGAACTTTAACTCCCAGCATTCCTCAGCCAGCAAAGCAAAGCTGGCTGAGGAACTTTGGGAGTTAAAGTCCTCAAGTCTTAAAGTTGCCTTTCAGAAGTTTTGAAATGTGTACCACTACTCTTTTCCCTTCAAATCCCCCAGTTAATTTTCCTATCCATACCTACCCTGGCCTTGATTAAAGTTTTATGCCCAGATACAAATTCCAATGCGACTCTCTTTTTAAACAGCCTCATAAAACTGTTGTGTCTTAAACCTACCCCGATTTCAGATCGCATATACATTCAACCCTTCCAATTCCAAAGTTGTTATTTTACCCAGTGCTCAGTATAGACTTTATCTTACCTGATGGGCAAAAAGTGAGGGGACATCACTCAAAATTTATGGAAATGCAGCTTGAGGTGATCGCTCTTTCCACCCATTGTTTTTCAGGGTCGAAGTTATCTACAGAAGCAGTTTATTACTACTATCTACTTTAGCTGCCTATTATTGCTGTCTAGAGCCATTGCCTCAATATTGTTTATCACTATCTTGGTTTTGTTGGACAACAAGATTAATTAGATGATACAGTCTAGGAAGCTAGTTCCAAGAAAGCAGAAATCATGCTTCACAATTGAATGATGTATTAGTTCCATAATCTGCCTGACTTGCTGGTATTGCTACTTACTAAAGAAGATATTTCTCTAATAAATATGAATGTGCAGTGATGTATACAACTAAACAGCTGAGAAGGTCTGTTAGTGGAAGAGGACAGAAGGCTGAAAATTTTAAAATATGAAAAGATTAAACAATGATTTGCACAGTTCTTGATTTAAATGCACATGTAGTTAAACAACTTCTCTCTTTGAATATTACTAATGTTATAGATATTTATTTAAAAATTTAAAGTGAGATTTATGCTATACCTTTAAAAACAATGAGGAAATACATTATTATAGTTTTGCAATACTAATCACACCTCAAGGTTAGATTGTATAAATGGTAGTCATGGTGTTGATGATAGGGAGGACAATAGCTGGACTCACCTACTAATGCAAAAGAGTTTGCTTAAATCTGGCTTGTTATGTTATCTGAACACATTCATTTTGATTTAACACGTAGCTTGAGAACATCTTTCCATTAGAACATGTAATGTTGTCTTTGCCTTTATTTTTGGTTTCAAGAATCACAAGGAGACATGATAGTGATTCGGTAATGTACTAACAATGGGCAGGGCTAAAAATTCTGGCTGTCTTTAATTTTCAACAGGTTTTCTTTTTATACACCTATCATATTGCCTAATAAATCTTTTGAAAGAAGAACTAGTCTCCTCAATTCAAGAAAGATGCTGAGGAATTGGAAAGATTGCAACAGCCATGAAGGGCTTGGAGCCTAAATCCTATGAATTAGTGGTGGGTTGCACTTACTCGCATACCAATGCGCTGCGTGTGCATCCTTGCATGATTTTGCTTCTGCACATGCACCAAAACTGTGCAAGGAGATGCTCATGCATGTGCAATTTTGGTGAATTTTTGCTTCAGGCATGAGCAAATTGCCAAAATATCACAAGCGTGAGCATCTCCTCATGAGATTTTGCTTCTGTGTAGGAAGCAAAAAAAAGCCCACAAATTCACAAAAAAGATGTCACCAACTGACGGACCAGTGAAGACGGTACTGAACAGAACAGAACAGAAAAGAATTCTTTATTGGCCAAGTGTGATTGGACACACAAGGAATTTGCCTTTGGTGTATATGCTCTCAGTGTACATAAAAGAAAAATATACATTTGTCAAGAATCATGTGGTACAACACTTAATAAAAATCTTAGGCTACAAGCAGCAAGTTACAGTCATAAAGTCCTAGGTGGGAGGAAAAGGATGATAGGAATGATGAGAAAAAACTAGTACAAATAGAAGTGCAGACTTAGTAAAAAGTTGACTGTGTTGAGGAAATTATTTGTTTAGTGGAGTGATGGCATTCGCACGCAAATTGTGCAATCTGGTGGCCGCTCTGGAACGGAGTCTCCTAGCGCACTGGTAGGAATCCACCACTGCTATGAATAATGGTTAAAAGTCTGATGCCTTAATCATTTCACCAAACTGGGTCTCATAATGAGTTTTGGAGATAGCTAAATTGGGACAGGAACATTAGGCCATGGAATGCCACCCTTGCTTAATATGATTGGTGAATTCATAATTTGTGATTTAGTTTAATATATATCCAGACCATTATGATTTGTCAAAGACATTAATTCTGACTTTGCATCTTCCTCTCTCATTTAGCATAAAGAAGAAAATCTATTGAGTGAGACATGTTCCCAGATAAATGTATAAAGGGGACAAAAGCCATTAATAGCCTTCTTAATAGGGAGACAATGGGCCAGTTATGCTTGAAGAAGGGAGTACTGTTGTGAAGCCATTTTTACTTTCAACGGTAAGAATAAGGACATTGCATCCTGTTTTCTTTTCACGATATCAATTTAATGTTGGATGCATTGTGCCCAGATTTTTCAACTTTTGATGTGGCAATGCTTTGGAACCTGCAGCTTAGAGCTTTGATTGTTGGAAATGATAGCCCCAAAACACTGCACCAACAACCAACTCCTACACATTCAGCCGAATTCTCTCTATCCTGTCACTGAAATGTTTTAGCATGAAATAATAATGTCTTTCATTCCTTTCAATTATAAATTCTGTGCAGGGTGCTTTCAACCTTCACAAGAAAGCAGATGTGTTTATACTGTCTCCATGGAGACCCAAAGCAAAGGCAGTAATTCACATTTGGATTTCCTCTCTTCCAAAAGAGGGTGAGAATGATGGTGGAAATATTGCTGGTTTTCCTTTTCTTTTTTCTTTCACAATGAAACCACACACCATTCTTTAGAGATTTGTCATCTG
Source organism: Erythrolamprus reginae (assembly GCF_031021105.1). NCBI lineage: Eukaryota > Metazoa > Chordata > Lepidosauria > Squamata > Dipsadidae > Erythrolamprus > Erythrolamprus reginae. The sequence goes on along the minus strand of NC_091952.1, from coordinate 28,157,528 downwards.
TGTGTCTTTTGAGTGAAGTTATTTTGTGCAAACTTAAATTGTAGGGCCAAATGAACTGGTATTTATCTGGACCATGTCAAGGTTTCACAAATTCACTGAGATGTCTCTACCATCCAATCTCCATGTCAACTTCATTAAAAAAAACCAAAACGCCAATGAATGTTCCCTTTTTTTGTATCAAGCTTTCTATCAAATAAACATTTTTAGGCTCCCTAACCAGTATTGTATCAATAATGCTCCCTATGATATGAATGTCTAAATAATCTTCTACCACCAATTTCTTATTTATGTTCTTTATAGCTTTCTGACAGTCAAAGCATCTTACAACAATAAATGAATAAATTAGTATCATTAAAAGCCACTCTCCTTTTACACCTTACAATAAATAAATTGTTAATGGAAATCTTGACATAAATGTTATGTTTTGACTAACTTCCAAAACAGTGGGAGAGTTAGGTGCCAAGGGCATTTTATGAAGAATGCCTTTGCAGCTCTAAGAGCCACACAACTGAAGTGCCTTTCTTATATCGGAAGACAATGGAACTTCTGAAAAGGGCAACTTCAACAGGACTTCTCCTATAAATAACCAAATTTATTCTTATTGGGAGAGATAATGCTGCAAGACAACCAGGTCCTAAATGGTTTTGTATATTTTCTCTGTCACCTTGCCCAATTTTGTATTTTGTTGACAATTTTTCAAATATGCCTCCCCAATAACTTTTTGAGGCTGCTTCCGGGCTCTAACTTGCTCCTTCTGAATTGACCTTCAATCCTGATTCATTATTTGATCCTCATTACTGACCAATACCATAGGTGGGGTCCTCCTCATTCGGTCAGGTTCCTCCTGAACTGGTAGCAAGCTGTACTCCCAGAACCTCTGGGAGAGCCGAAAATCAGCTGGTTGGCACATACATGCATCTTAGAGCTGAGCTAGGGTAACGGTTCATGTACCAGCAGTGTCCATGGAGAGGGCGGCATATAAGTCAAACAAATGAATAAATGAATATATGAATAAATAAATAAATAAATAAATAAATAATGCAGAACCATATTTTAATTAATTAATTAATTAAAAATATGGTTCTACGTACTACCTGTGGCTCTTGAGCCATAGGTTTGCCATCACTGTGACAAAATATATCTTATAGTGCTCAAGCTGTATCTCACTGAAAAGGCTTATCAAAACAAATGGGATCATCTGAATTATGAGCAATTTCTGATTCCCATTGATAGAGATGAATCAGTTCTGAAGAAAGACTACTGTGAAAAGAATCTCAACTTTGAACTATATTTATGATTGCCTATGTGATCTATTTTGGGATTAGATGTATGATATATTCTAGTTATACGAATGACTGGGGCATATCAAACACTGCAGTCGCAATCTGAGTGCCAACTCCCACACTACAGTAAAGAATTCTAAGGTATTAATAAGGCTTTGCAATGTTGGACAGGTGGCGATGTGTGATGGTCAGCTGTTGTGAGAGGCAGGAATTGCTATAAATCAAGCATAACCAGATTGTTTGAATAGCATATTAGAGAGGACGGAAGTAAAGATTTTCTCTTACTTCAAGCCATCCATGTAAACGTAGAATTGGATTCAGAGCATTACATTCATACTTGGTGTTCATTTATATTGTACATTTTTTTTATTTTTTAAAAAAATATGTGTGACAACTTTGTATATTTGGAGAGTACAAAACTAAGACCTATTATGGCTGTTTACAAGTGTATACTCGATTACAAACTCAACTGTAGCGCTGGATTGTGTATTGCAACCTCAAGTGTACTACACAACCAGACCTTAAATCCTAGGCTTAGAAAACTTAGAACTACGTTGCTTTAAACATGAGCTAAACATAACCCATAAAATCATCTACTACAACATCCTTCCTGTCAACGACTACTTCAGCTTCAACCACAACAATACACAGGCACACAACAGATACAAACTCAAACTAAACTGTTCCAAACTCGACTTTAGGAAATACGACTTTAGCAACTGAGTAGTTAATGCATGGAACTCACTACCTGACTCTGTAGTATCATCACCTAACCCCCAAAACTTTACACTTAGACTATCCACTGTTGACCTTACCCAGTTCCTAAGAGGCCAGTAAGGGACATGCATAAGTGCACCACATGCCTACCATCCCTATTATTAGTACCAATATCATGTATATAAACATAGTTATATCTTTGTATACTACCGATATGTACTTGACTAAACAAACAAGCAAGCAAACAAACAAACAAACAAATAGTCCTGAGGTGCCCTTAGATCTAAATTTAATCTGTTCTTTGTCTTAATCAATTATTTACCCTGAACTCTATTTCTATTTAACCCTAGCATCAGGTCTATGCTTGAGATTTTTGTTCCAGCCAATTGGCTGGAATTTCATCTCCATGTTATTTGTCCATCACCCGTTAAACTTAGGAACTATGGCAAGAATAAATCGCATGCTTTGCCGTTTATGCATACTGTATAATAGCTTATCTTTTTAAATTTCCTGCATACTCAAAAAAAAAAAATGCTGGGGAGCTTAGTTTGAAGTTCACCTTCCTGTTCTGGTGCTGTTCCTAATCAGAGTGAGAATGAGGGACTCTCACACAAAAGAAAGGCTGTCATTTGGAACATCTTTCTATCATCTAGTAGTAATTTTCCATCGAGTTTTCAATTGATCTCCCATTGCTTTTTCATACCAGTTTCAAATTGTTGCACTAAAGGGGATTGGTATGTGATTTTACTTCCTAAAGCTTTCCTGCGATCTTATACTGTCTCCCCCCTCCACTCCTACTTTTTTAAAAAAAAAATTGTTCAGAGAAAAGAGAGTATTTGCTTCAATCATGCTAGGGAGAAAAGTGATCTTAGAAGCTCTTCTATTATCCGCAGTTTGGAGCATACAATCCCACTTATAATAAGCGGAGACCAAAACTTGGCCATTCATATGCATTGAAGTCTCTAAACTATGAAGTTAGATATCAAAACCCAGAAGCTAGATTGCCAAATTCTCAAAAACTCTGAGATTAGGCTGCCTCTGGTTAGGGCCAGGTCTACATAATCTCTTGTTAATCTTACCATGGATTGGAGGCTGACCTGGCCTGTGTTACCAAGACCAGCATAGATGAAGAAGAGGGCATATCTCCCTAATAAATGCAGTGCAGGGAAAAACCAGGATAGGGGGTACAGAATGGCTATTGCCACATGGGAAGCTTCACACAAGCAATCGGAGTCACTGCTCCACAATTAAAGAGATGTGATGCCTTGTTTGTGAAATTGAGCTTTAGGGTAAAGTTGGAACTGTTACCAACAACCCGCTATATGAGTTTCTAGAACTGTTTCAGGATTTATAAACAGATTCCCCTAGCTTACTGGTGCTGGGAATGTTAACTTGCCTCTTCTAGGATAGCAATGGGAAATGGGGAGTTGTGAATTCAAGGTCATCTTGACAAAAAAAAAGGGCTTGCCTGGGATCATCAGGGGTCCAATTCTTGAAGGAGGGAATACTTTATATCTGTTTTCTATCTTGAAGGAGAAGTGACATAATCTTAACCTCTGTCAAATATGTGCCCGAATGCCATGAAGCTGACCATTACTATAAAAGTTCCATTAGGGGGATAGCTGTATTAGATAAGTCTACTCGGGAACTTGACCGTCCTTGTGATTGTTGGGTTTAACTACTCTACTACATGCTTGCACTGTCTTGTAAACACATCTCTATGGTCAGGTTGCAATTAACTGACCAGTGTGTCACCTTTTGATGACCAAAAGGGGCAGATACTCTGCAGGCTATATAAACCTCTGCAGAGTAGATAGAAACATAGAAACATAGAAGTCTGATGGCAGAAAAAGACCTCATGGTCCATCTAGTCTGCCCTTATACTATTTTCTGTATTTTATCTTAGGATGGATATATGTTTATCCCAGGCATGTTTCAATTCAGTTACTGTGGATTTATCTACCACGTCTGCTGGAAGCTTGTTCCAAGGATCTACTACTCTTTCAGTAAAACAATATTTTCTCATGTTGCTTTTGATCTTTCCCCCAACTAACTTCAGATTGTGTCCCCTTGTTCTTGTGTTCACTTTCCTATTAAAAAAGATGCTTTCCCCTTCTTTCCCCTCCTTTGAACTCTTGCCTTGATGACACCTCCTGTGTGTGATCCATTGTCCTCGGCTGAGGACACATGTGTGAGATGAAATCCAAAGCCATCCTCACACATGCGACCATCCAGAAGTTATTAATATGGACTGGAATATAAACTTATCTGCCTGCAATGTGCAGTTGCATGAATCAACACAATTGTAAGTAAAGATTGTATTTTTCATCTTTATGAAAGAGTGATCATTCATTGCTAACAAATGGGATTCTGAACCACGTGTTATTTCTTGCCATGCCAACTCCGCTGCAAATTAAGCCAGCTGAACTCTGCTAATACAAATAATATTAATAATAATCAAAATACCCAACAGTGATTTCCAGAGGGTGCTTTGAAATTTCTCTCGAAGTCAGGTTATGTAGTCTTCCTGGGGATTTAATCATATATGGCTTCAACTTTGAACAGGATTCTACCTTTCATGACCTCTCCATCTATGCTGATTTAGAGAAAGTCTCTATGGTAAGATTTTGTGTACAGGTGCAAAACATTAAAGATCAGCATGGAATAATTACTAGGTGTTATTCTTGGCTTTATTCTCCCGATAAAAAGGTAAAGGTTCCCCTCGCACATATGTGTTAGTCATTCCCGACTCTAGGGGGCGGTGCTCATCTCTGTTTCTAAGCCGAAGAGCCAGTGCTGTCTGATAATGATTCCATGGTCATGTGGCTGGCATGACTAAATGCTGAAGGGGCAGGGAACGCTGTTACCTTCCCACCAACGTGGTCTCTATTTTTCTACTTGGCATCAGACCAGACTACTTACGGGACTGTCTTCTGCCTCATGTGTCCCAGTGGCCGGCCAGGTCCCACAGAGCTGGCCTTCTCCAGGTCCCATCAACTAGACACGCCTGGCGGGACCTAGGGGAAGAGCCTTCTTTGTGGTGGCCCTTTGGAACCAACTCCCTCCAGAGATTCACACTGCCCCCACCCTCCTTGCTTTCCGCAAAAGTCTAAAGACCTCTCTTTCCTGACAGGCTTGGGGATGCTAAAATCAACATCTATGAATGAATTCATATTTGATTGCCTAAATACGAGTGACTGGGTTTTTTTAAAGAAATTGGGGTTTTAGCATGTTTTTAAAATTTTGATTTCTTGATGTTACGTATTACTTTATTGCGAGCCACCCTGAGTCCAAGCAACAGGGCGGCATAGATATCCAATCCAATCCAATCCAATCCAATAAATAAATAAATAAATACTTGCATTTTTACATGCTTTCGAACTGCTAGATTAGCAGAAGCTGGGGCAAGAAACTGAAGCTCATTCCATTATGTGATTTGAACTGCCAAACTGTCTCCTTTCTGATTGACAAATTCAGCATCTTAGCCACTGAGCCACCGGGTCCTGATAACATTTCTTATCCCCCCCCCCATTCTTTTCCTTTTTCTTTTTTTGGAAAAGTGTTTCCTCTGATCTTACCTGACTGTTCATTGCTTAAGGCAGACTAAAATCACTGAGGCCGGTATGCTAATGGAAACTTATGATCAAACAGAAAACAACAAGCCCTTAAGATGAGCCTCATTCAATCATTACAGGATTGAACTTGGAAATCTAGTATAGATAGCCGTAGTGACAAAACCTGCAGACACCTACAAAGAAAGTTCAATGCACCAAACAGAGAGACTGATTTGTGCAGTTAAAGCTGGACAGGCATTTCTAAACCAGAGCACACCCAGAATTCAGGCTTACAGCCGTTGCCAATTCCTAACTGATAAGTTAAATAAATATTGACTGGGAAGAAGACAAGCAAGATAACAAGTTCATAAGTGGGCAGCTTTTCTTCTATGGGAGTGGAGCAATGAGTTGAACAATTAGCAATCAGTATGGGTTGCCCTATCAGTCAAGGAAGCAGATTAAGCATTTGCATCGAAAACATGCCAAAAGTCCGTGTGTCAATATAAACTGTTAATGGACTCCAGGATAGATAACCCCAAATCAACATTGATATTTAAGTACATTCAGGGATGCATTCAGCGTTCCTGAATGGAAAAGTAGATACACAGAAGGGATCTCTGCAATGCTCAAGAAAAGGGACTAATTGAACATAAATTTATTTATTTATTTTTATTTTATTTATTATTTGTCCAATATACAATACATATGGAAGAGAATAGACATTAAGTAATATATATGACGATAGAAAGTAAAAAGAAGAGAAGTAGATGGGAGGGAGAGAATATATATGATATAAGAGATAAGGAGAGAATATATATGATATATATATATGATACAATTGGACAGGGGACGTTAGGCACACCAGTGCACTTATGTACGCCCCTTACTGGCCTCTTAGGAACCTGGAGAGGTCAATCGTGGAGAATCTAAGGGAGAAGTGTTGGGGGTTGGGAGTTGACACTATTGAGTCCGGTAATGAGTTCCACGCTTCGACAACTCGATTGTTAAAGTCATATTTTTTACAGTCAAGTTTGGAGCGGTTAATATTAAGTTTGAATCTGTTGTGTGCTCTTGTGTTGTTGCGGTTGAAGCTGAAGTAGTCGTTGACCGGAAGGACGTTGCAGCATATGATCCTGTGGGCAATACTTAAATCGTGTTTTAGGCGCTGCAGTTCTAAGCTTTCAAGACCCAGGATAGATAGTCTATTTTCATATGTTGCCCATTAGAAGCAAGCCTTTGCCCAGAGATCAAAACAGAACAATTTAAGAGATAGTGGGAATTGTGAATCAGAGTGTAAGCTAATGAGAAGAGGTATTGGAAATTTAACTTCAGTTGTATTTAGTATCCACATTTCAAAATGTTCTGACTTCCTAGATAGTGAGATATATTTTTTTTTTATTATTAGAGTTGAAAGAGACCTTACAGGTCATCGAGTTCAACCCCCTGCCTGAGCAGGAAATCCTACATCACCCCAGCCAAATGGCAGTCCAATCTCCTCTTGAAAGTGTCCAAAGTTGGGGAGTCCACAACCTCCGCTGGCAGGCCGTTCCACTGGTTGATCGCTCTCACTGTCAGGAAATTCTTTCTTATCTCCAGGTTGAATCTTTCCTTGGTCAGTTTCCAACCGTTGTTCCTCGTCCGGCCCTCTGGTGCCCTGGAAAACAGTGTGTCCCCCTCCTCTCTGTGCCAACCCCTCAAGTACCTGTATACAGCTATCATGTCCCCCCTAGCCCTTCTTTTTACTAGACTATCCATGCCCAGTTCCAGCAACCTTTCCTCGTATGACCTGGTCTCTAGTCCCTTTATCATTTTAGTTGCTCTTTTCTGCACCCTCTCTAGAGTCTCTATATCTTTTTTGAAGTGTGGTGACCAGAACTAGATGCAATATAGTTAGGATTTTCTTCTGTGTTCCCTCTTTATCTGTTATTCTGCCTTCTCTTTTTCTATGGCAATACTAGTCACACAATCTTCCCTTCCCGCCTCTGTTTTTTCCAAGAAAACTTGCTTTCCTGACTATTATTTGAAAATATGTAGTTAGCCAGGAACTTGAGTTTAGCCTGCTCCCAATGTACTGCATTAAAGTTGTAATTGGTAATATTAAAGCAGAAAATTGCTTGGTGTTCTCAGAGCTTATTTATTACCTGGTTTAGATTTAGTATTGATTGCCTGAAAGAGTTCCATGGGTATTCAATACTGCACTAAATACATTTGGGACCTGCAAATGAGGTGAATAAAGTGGATAATTGTATTTTGTATATAAATGCAGGAGTGGCACAGTGCATCAGCAACAGTGGTGAAATTTTAAAAAAATTCCTATCAGTCCTGTGGGTATGGCTTGGTGGGCATGGCTTGGTGGCACCATGTGACTGGGTGGGCGTGGCTCAGGGTAGATTGCTGTTACTGGTTGCTACTGGTGTGCTGCAAGTGCAGCTTGGGTTGTCTCACCCCCTCATGAAATTTTGATTCTGTGCACGTGCAATAAGCAAAAAATATGAAAAATTAAAGAAAAAATATGGCGACGCCTGAAGGACTGAAACCGGAGCAGTCGCGCAAAATTGCGCAATCTGCTGGTTGTGCACAAATTGCACAATCTGGCAGCTGCTACCGGTGCGCAGCCGCCTGCCACACCAGTGGCAACCCATCCCTGGAGTGGCTATGCAGTCATGTGACTGGGGGATCAATAGACAGAAACTCACTTTAACAGGGATGGGTTTTAATTACCTCACTACTGGTTCACTTCCTCCATGTCCCACAGAGTTGGCCTTCTCCAGGTTCCATCGACCAGACAATGTCGTCTGGCGGGACCTAGGGAAAGAGCCTTCTCTGTGGCAGCCCCGGCCCTCTGAAATAAGCTCCCTCCAGAGATTCACACTGTCCCCACCCTCCTCTCCTTTCACAAGAGCCTTAAAACCCATCTATGTTGCCAGCATGGGGCAGTTAGATCATGCCCCCTCCCTCTGACCTGTTATGTGTGGATGTGATTGAGTTAATTGACTGCTTTTTAATGTAATGGGATTTTCATTTAGAGTTTTTAACTATTAGTTTTGTACACATATTGTTTTTGTATTGTATTTTGTGAGCCACCCAGAGTCCTCAGACAAGTCTAATTAATAATAATAGTAATAATAATAATAATAATAATAATAATAATAACAACAACAACAACAACAACAAAAATGCCAGGGGAAAAAACCCCACCCAAAAAGCCAAAAATAAGATGGTGATACTTCTGCACACACAATAAATTCTCCCCAAAACCCCACTCTCCACAAAGAAAATTCCAATTTTTTTTAAAAAAAAGATGGTGGCACACATGGACCAGCATTGATCGAACCATGACAATCGTGCCATCACCAGTGGATTTCTACCAGTTCGGGTGAACCTGTCCAAACTGGGAGGAACCAACCTATGCCTCCAAGGTCCCTTCAAGCACTATTCTGAACTGAATTATCAGTGCCAAAATTAGGTACCAGTCAATCTGAGGTCTTTATTATCCAACACTCTGGTTACACTTTTTTTTAAAAAAATTAACTACAATTCCAAACAGAATAACAGAATCAAGATGAAAGACCTAAGAATAGGGAGTTACAGCTTCACTGAATATCTTTTGCATTTATTTTCAAACATAATGTAGCAATTTTCATGTTGTGCAAGCTTTTGTTCAGGTAATTGAATTTGAAGATAATACTTTTTCTCCTATCTAAATTGGTTCCATTGTTTTCATGTTGCTACTATTACTTTAGCACTAGTTCTTTTCCCTTAACTGCCGTTGATTTATTCACATTACAGTCAATCATGCAGAGAGGTGTGTAATACTACAGCATTGTATGGTCAATTAGATTAGGCTATGAGATGACATCACCATATAAACTGGAATTCATGTATGCATAACAGATATTTATCACACTGGAAAATATGAAAAGCATCGAGTTAAAGATTTAAAAAAATTCAACCCAATGATATTGTACATTGCAGAACTGAGCAAACTTTATTTTTTATTCTTTTTCTGGTATGTTTGTTCCTTCTCCACCGTATTTTGAGATTTGGTTAAGCAAAATTTAAATAAAAGGAATGGCAAAATAAAAAGTGTTCAACACCAGGTAGAGGGCAACATAAAATCACTTTTCTGCATATTATTGATTCCTAAAATATCATATTGTTTTTCAATTTTGTATAATTTAAGACAACCAATAAATAAACCTCAAAGGTTGAACGGATGTGTACTGAATTTTTTTTTACTGTGTATTTTTTCTCCCTGGCTAAAAAAACCCCCTTTTGAAATACAAAAGAGTTAAAATGCTTTTTGAACTGAAAGAAGCTTTTTTAAAAAACAAAAATAATTTCTGTTCCTTCTAAACAAACAACGGAATTTACTTTCAATTGAAAGAGTCATGCTTGACCAAGATGTTAAGGCTTAAGTTATGTCTCCTGCCAGCAATGCAGCATTTTAGACATTAAAATGTGAGCTGAAGTGCTGCCTCTGCAAATTTGCATGTCTGCATATTTAATGTTGCAATATACCCATGTTCATTGCTGTGGTGGTTTGTGGGGCAACTGGGAGACAGTACAATCAAATGGTTCAGAAGAAATTGTATAATTGGGTACAGTCTTTGCCTTATATTGCTTCAATCTGGGTTTTTTATGAATGGCCAGGGATATACAAAGCTGCCTTGGTCCAAAAATTGTTATTTTATGTGATTCTGTCCCATACTTCCATTCGATTTGAGCACTGAAGGCAGCAATTAGTCAATAAAAAACAAAGTGCAAATAACTCCACTCAAAAATTCAAAGCCGTACATTAAAAACTTGGCAAACGTCAATTAATAATTTTAAAAAGATATATCTTGGCTACTCTTCTACAGGGGGGAAAAAAACACCTAACACAATTTTTAGTAGAATTGGAACAGTACCAAATAAATTCTGGACTGGATTGTCAAATGTCAAGCAAATGAATTTTCAAAGAGCCACTCCTGAAGAAGAGCAGGCCTTTTATATAGTTAGATCCTAAGACATAATTAGATCCTAGGGCATTTAGGGGTTTTTGTCATATTATTTTGCTCCCTGACAACCAATGTGCAATATTGAATTTATAAGATTGGAAAAGTCTTTAGCTCCAACCCCTTGTCTAGAATCTTTACATCAACTCAGAAAAATGGCTATTTAATATTCGCATGAAGATCACTAGGGATGAAACACCCACAATTGCAGGAGGCAAGCTGTTTCATTTTTATTAGCTTTCAGAGTCAAGATTTTTCTCCTTATTTCTAAATTGGAACTCTCTGGGAAGTTCCCCCCATTAGTTTTTGCCATATTCTTAGGCACTATGGGGCATAAATCCACATCTTACTCTCTGCAATAGTATTTCATGTGTTGGGAGATTGCTATCATCTCCGCCCTTTAGCCTTCTCTTCTTTAGGCTAAATATCTCCGGGACCGCACGAATCCCAGTGACCAATTAGGTCCCACAGAGTTAGCCTTCTCCGGGTCCCGTCGACTAAACAATGTCATTTGGCAGGTCCTAGGGGAAGAGCCTTCTCTGTGGCGGCCCCGACCCTCTGGAACCAGCTACCTCCTGAGATTAGAACTGCTCCCACCCTCCTTGCCTTTCGTAAACTCCTTAAAACCCACCTCTGCCATCAGGCATGGGGGAACTGAGATAACTTCCCCAGGCCTATATTGTTTATGTATGGTATGTTGTGGGCATGTTTTTTAAATTATGGGGTTTTAGTTTTAATTATTAGATTTGTATTGTACATTGTTTTTCTATTATTGTTGTGAACCACCCCGAGTCTACGGAGAGGGGCGGCATACAAATTAATTAAATAATTAAATAAATAAATAAATAAATAAATAAATAACTAAATAAATAACTAAATAAATAACTAAATAAATAACTAAATAAATACATAAATAAATAAATACATAAATAAATAAATAAATTCAGTACATATTTTTCTTTAGATTTGGTTTCCAAGCTGCTCACCATCATTGTTTCTCTTCTCCCCTCCCCTCCCCTCTCCCATCCAACTTTTCTGTTTTATCAAGAAGGCGGCTTTGATCAACTTATGAAACTTAAGTGCCCCAAATCCATAACGTTTCATTAGTCTACTTATCTAATACTTTCCAAATAAAATCAAAATATTCAGAAACATTTGTTTGGCATGATCTATTTTTAACAAACACAGGCTGGATTCCCCCATATTTATTTATTAGATTTGTATGCCACCCCTCTCCGCAGACTCATGTGATCTCTATCGCCCACACTAATAAGCAATTTTTTCCCCATTCCCATGCCAATAGGACAATTTTTTGCAACATGCCAGTGGTTTCTTTTTTTAAAAAGTAATTTTTATTAATTTGTTTTAAAAAGCATAATAAAAAATATATATACATTGACATATTTGCAATACAAAAAAAAAGGAGGAAAAAAAGTGGTTTCATAATTGAATTTTTAAAGAATTCTTGGACTTATTCTCCCAAACACCTAAAAGCAGGGCAAAAACAATAGGTGGAAACTATTAAAAAGAGATTAGAAACATAGAAACATAGAAACAAAGAAGACTGACGGCAGAAAAAGACCTCATGGTCCATCTAGTCTGCCCTTATATTATTTCCTGCTTATTCTCAGAACTCCTTACTTTTTCTGTAAAATGTATCCACGTCTCAGTTTCTCCCTTTTAAATTTATTTATAGACAGGATGACTACATAGCACAACTATGAACATGCTATTATTTATTAATATATTTCCCCAGTGTCTTTTTTATGATCTATTAACCTAAAACAATGAACCAGGCCAAAACCACTAGCTCTATGGCTTTTGTGTCACATTGTTCCAGTGTATTGTCATCTGCTGCTCTTAGAATGTTCCAGAATGTTCTATTTTAGGCGCAAAATATCTGCCAACTATACTCCTGAGGTAAAGAAAATATCACATTAGATCTATTAATTATAATTAGGACTGGTAATAATATGTTGCAATGTGGAACACTTAAGATTGCAGCCAGCCACCCAATTAGTCCCATTCCATTATATTCTATTCCATTTTCCATATCTTACTCACCCCATATCAGGCTTGTTTTTCCTTCTCCAACAGAACCACCATTTTGCATCCTCTGAGCTTGTTTAAACTGGGCTGTTATTTGGGATATAGGGAAGGAAGATATCCTTTCCCTAAATATTTATTTACTTATTTATTTATGTATTTCCTTTAGGTTAGTGAGGTCACTTGGGTTTATGGTGAAATAAAATCAAAATTAAAAACTGAGATATTAAAAACAATTAAAACTCTATAATTAAAATCAGTTAAGAGTTGAGATGTACAAAACATGCTGTTCTGTAGATGGAAAGTTCTGGAGAACATTAGAATTCTCCACATCCCAGAATAGAGTATTTTGCATATCCCTAATTAAAACCTAATTTTAAAACATGTATTTTGAGGGCTTATCACAATTCAGGCCTTGAACAAAGGAGAAAAGGATATATTTACTCAGTGGGATCCACCAGTTTCCATCTTTTGTACTTCCTTAATATCAAATATATAACTCCAGTGTCAAAATAGATTAGGAACCAAGGGACATTCTACTGGAATATGATATTCACTCAGCAGATTTATTTATAGCACTGACTATCCAATTATCTCTGCAGTTTACAATAAAACATACATTCAAAATGGAAACCACAAACATGTAAGAGTAAAACCACATATTCTTACACTTCTAACCACACCTTGATTTTCCTCACACCTCCACTTTCTCCTATATTAAAATCGCTTATATTCAACATAAGAGCAACCAAGATGATTAAGGGATTGGAAACCAAGACTTACGAAGAGAGACTGAGGGGACTGGGCATGGATAGCCTAGAGAAAAGGAGGGACATGATAGCAGTCTACAAGTATACGAGGGGATGTCACAGAGAGGAGGAGATCACTTTATTCTTCAGGGCACCAGAGGGCGGGACGAGGAAGCTGACCAAGGAGAGATTCAACATGGAGATAAGGAGGAACTTCCTGACGGTCAGAGCAATCAACCAATGGAACAACCTACCAGCCGACGTTGTGAACTCCAACACTCTGGACATTTTTAAGAGAAGATTGAACTGCCACTTGACTGGTGTACTATAGGGTTCCTGCTTGGGCAGAGGATTGAACTCGATGGCCTTCATGGTCCCTTTCAACTCTAACAATAGATAGATAGATAGATAGATAGATAGATAGATAGATAGATAGATAGATAGATAGATAGATAGATAGATAGATAGATAGATAGATCATACTTAACCAAAACTAGCAGCAGCTAAGACAGCTATTATGGGCTGGATGTTGGGCTTTTGCACTAATCAAACAGAACTCTCTTATGAATCAAACATTATTAGCATCAAAGACCAGCATAAAGCTCTTTATGTATCTTGGTAAGAGAAGAAGGAATACAAATGCTTCTGTATCAACTGTGATATGATAAGGTAATAATACTATTTCTTGGACTTTTCCCGAGGCTAGTTTGGCAATTCATAGTTTGGATAAATTTTGAACTCATGGATTCAGAAAAACAAGGCATTACTTACTATCTCCACGTCTGTTTTTCTTTGTCTAATAAATCACTTTTCTATTCAAGAATACTCAAAGCAGTGAGCAATAAAAATACAAAATAGAAACCATAAAACAATAAAGCACTGCAGTAAAAACAGATTCTGGATGATACTATACAGCAATATAAGAGCAGGGACAAATTCACTGAAAGCCAGTATTGGTTAGATGTTTCCCCAAAGGTTTGAAAGGCAAGAACCTAGTCTTGGCCAGGTTGTTTTAAAGCCCATTGAGCACTCCTTTACTATTTGTTTATTCATATATTACTAAGTGTATTGAAGAAAGATGAGTCATAAATCTACCAGTATAAAAATGTACATGAGTTGAGTTCCACAATACTGGAAAAGTGAAGCTCTGTGCCTTGAAACTAACTTCCCACAGATGTGAGCCAACTCCTGAGGAGATTGGGTAACATGAGCCTTGGTGGCGCAGTGGTTAGAGTGCAGTACTGCAAGCTGCTTCTGCTAACTGCTGGCTGTAGTTCACCAGTTCAAATCTCACTAGGCTCAAGGTTGACCCAGCCTTCCATTCTTCCGAGGTGGGTAAAATGAGGACCCAGATTGTTGGGAGTGATATGCTGACTCTGTAAACCACTTAGACAGGGATGTAAAGCACTGTGAAATGGTATATAAATCTAAGTGCTATTGCTATAATATAGATTAGGAATTATCATTCTCCAATACTGAATCATGTGCTGGAGTCCAATCCATGCTCAGAGATAGATGGAAAGCTGTGTATATTTTGGAATTTAACGTATATCATCATCAAGAGCAACATTCAGAAACATGTTGGTCCCCACATGGGCAAGAAAGCAAATTCTATCATTTCCGGTGGGCCTGGCCAATGATCACAGCAACAAACTATATCCATGATGCAGTAATGGGCAACCAAAATTTTTACTGCCACATTGTGGGTGTGGCTAATTTTTTGGGTGTGGCTTAATGGTCATGTGACTAGGTAGGAGTGGCTTGCCGGACATATGACCAGGTGGGAGTGGCTTGAACGATCATTGACTTACAACCTTACGAGTGTCGCTCGCCGGGGTGACAATTTGCTTCACATTTCCCATGCTCTCCTTTCTGGGTTGCCCTCCCCCCCAGGCTGGGTAGCTAGGCAAACAGGTGCTGCCAGAAACATAAATGCTGCCAGAGCCGCTTCCACCCATGCCTCCTGCTTGCACCCCAGGTGGGAGAGGGCCGCGTGAGGCTGGAGGGGAGCCGGACAGGAGAGAGGGAAACTCGCCCAAGGCCAGGAAGGAGGAAAGAGGAAAAAAGGAAAGAGCGCAGATGCAGCAGCAGAGCAGGGGGGAAAAGGAGAGCTGAGCCGAGACCAGTAATCCAGGAAGTGACTGCCACCGATCAGCTGGAGATGCCCACGCATCATGCCTGCTGCCCACCCCTGCCGTGATGGCAAACCTAGTGGCACATGGAGCCATGTCGCCTGGCATGTATAGAGTCACCAGTTCCTCTTCTGGTTTTCTGGGAAGCGCAATGATCAGCTGGCCTTTCTCTGTGTGGCAGTGCCAGAAACTGGAGGAGAAAACTGGAAGCTGACCTTCCATTTTCCTGCCTGAGCATGCGTGCTGGCCAGCTGATAATTGCATGTGCATGCGCACCAGTAACCAGAACATGTGTGAATGCTCCCTGGGCAGCTCTTTTCTGTGTTGCAGGCCAGGTGCACATGCACATACACTCGGTCCCTTTTCAGTGCTCGGTGCTGAAAATGTTTATCATCACTGAGCTGAATAAATATCATGCTGAATAAATGGCAAAATAAACTAGCCGTTGGTTTGAGTGGTCCACGTCCGGCTCAGCTGGTCACAGATTTTGACCAGTGTTCTTGCAATCTGAGTCTAAGAGTACGAATGAGGGAGAGTTAGGGACTGAGGAACCCCCAGTTAGGATATTGTCTGAGTCAGAGAACAATGGGGACTTTGAGGATCAGGAACCTATGCTAGATACAAGAATAACAAGGATGAGATCCAGGCATGAATATCTCTCTAGAAGAGGTTCTTGGCATTGAATAGATCTATGGGATATTTGGCCACACCTTGGCAATATATACTGCTCAAAAAATAAAGGGAACATTCAAATAACACATCCTAGATCTGAATGAATGAAATATTCTCATTGAATACTTTGTTCTGTACAAAGTTGAATGTGCGCAACAGCATGTGAAATTGAGTGTTGCTTCCTACATGGACAGTTTGATTTCCTAGAAGTTTGATTTACTTGGAGTTATATTGTGTTGTTTAAGTGTTCCCTTTATTTTTTTTGAGTAGTGTCTATAGAGAGGCTGATGGGAAAGGGGGTATGGTAAACAACATTCATTAGGGAGGACAGTTGCTTCAAAGCTGGAAGACTTTCTGTTCCCATGGATTTCGATGCCTGCTTTTGGTTTTAGCTGTATTTTCCCTTGGACTGTGTGAATAATAATTAAAGAATGCAGAGATTTATGACTTTACTCTGGCTGGCGTCCCAGACTCTAGTTATCTTCTGCTAATGATAGAAAGGTGTCCAACTTCGCATTCCTTGAATTAACACCTGCATTGCAGAATTTTGTATTATAAAGAGACTTTCCCTATGAGTACTTCTAAACCAATGTGAGTGGGTCTTTATTCCTGATAATTGATTCGGCCAGACAGAACAGCAGTCCATCCCAGAAGAACTAAACAAGGTGAAAACTGAAGTCTAACATTAAAATTACACTGCCCACAAGGAGAAATATATCCCACAAACTATAAATGTGGATTAATTGGGATAACTCTTTTGCATGTGTATTTGTATGCCGCCCCAAGTTTTCGGAGAAGGGTGGCATACAAATCTAATAAATAATAATAATAATAATGTGGGCTCTTTTAAGCCCTCTCTCCTCTCTTACCTGAGGATGCAAAGATTGCAAGTGTTCTTTCCAGTTTTATATTCACTCACAGCTTTAACACATGCCTCAGATACCCACTTCAAGCCATAGTTTGATTGGACTACAAGCTGAAAGGATGGAGCAGAATACAAATCTCTGGGAAGAATCTTTTCTTTTGAAGCTGTTACTGTATAAGACATAGATTTTGAAGCACTCATATATCACCACCACATGTGCTCTAGATCATAACCTTCTTTCTAAATCCCCGCGATCCTCTAAATCACTGTCTTTGAATTTGACAATGTTAAGATGTGTAAAGTTCAACTCCCAGAATTCCCTAGGCAGAATGCATGGGAGTTGACATCCACACATCTTAAAGTTGTTTGAAAAACTCTGCTGTAACTCTTTGTAAAATTACATATTAAACTATTTTTGGAGTAGGGGAATTCTAATGGGAATATAGTGACCCATTTACTGCTCTTACTTGTGATCTCCACTAGTTTGAAACAGGACTGGCCCATTTTTTGATATATTTTATTTTTATTCATCAAATTGATCGGTGAATCAACTCACAATGTGATCTGTATTTCACCTTGAGTAATTTTGACAACTGGTCTATCCGAGCTTTGTATCAATAAATAATTGTAGATATTTTTAAGAAAATAACCTTCTATCTTTCAAAATGTTTGTCGGTTATGTCAATCTATTACTATGTTAATTAAAATAGACCAGGGGTGTCAAATTCCTGGCTTGTGGGCCAGCTGAATCATGCACTGGTCATGCCCATGCCCACTTTAGTGGAGGGGGAAAAATGTCCTCACATCACTTGACACTGCTGTGAGGTCGTGAGTTTGACACCCCTGAAATAAATGGTTGTTGTAAAGAAAGGAGAAGGAACAAGAGACGGAGGGGGGGGGAATTAGAGTCCTGGAGTTTATATCTCTTATTGTGTCAGTGTTACGCATTACAATGACTGGGCCAACAGGAGGCAAACATTCAAGAAAATTAGTCAATATTTTCCAAACAAATAGACTCTTTTTCAGAATCTCTTTGAACCCGGGGAGGCTGGCTTTTAAGTCTGTAGCCCATATTCTCTTAAAGAATTAAGAGACATGACATTCCTTTGGAAACATGCATGAAGCCTGTCAATTTGATTATGGATTTATACATAAGGCCTACATTCCTTCTGTGAAGTTTTACCTATGGGAATGAGAATGAATATAGGAAGGAGGAGGAGGAGGAGGAGGATAAGGAGGAGAAGTAAAGAAGAAGAAATACTACTAGTAGAGCAAGTTAATGAAAGGAATTTGCATGAAAGCTTTACCTATTATGAAGTCTGGGTCATCCATATCCATCCTAAGATAAAATACAAGAAATAGTATAAGGGCAGACTAGATGGACCATGAGGTCTTTTTCTGCCATCAATCTTCTATGTTTCCATGTGATAAGACTCATTTGAGACAATGATGGATCTACATACAGATGGGTGGTTGAACAACTAACCCTGTGGTGCGATTGGAACAATCTGCAACTGAATACACTCAAAACCATAGAAATGTAGCAGACTTTAGGAGAAACACACCAGTACTTACAATACTACACAACACAGGTTTCTAGATTCGACTGTATCACAAGATCTAAAATGAACACCTAACATCAAAAACATTATCAAAAAAGCACAACAAAGTCTGTTCTTTCTGTGCCAACTCAGGAAGCTCAAACTGCCCAAGGAGCTGTTGATTCAGGTCTACAGAGGAATTATTGAATCTGTCATCTCCACCTCTATAACTGTCTGGTTTGGTTCTGCAACCCAACAAGACTGACACGGACTTCAGAGGATAATCAGAACTGCAGAAAAAAACAATTGCTACCAACCTACCTTTTCATGTATACTGCACGAGTCAAAAAGAGGGCAAAAATATTTACAGACCCCTCACATCCTGGACACAAACCGCTTCAACTCTTTTCTTTTATGTACACTGAGAGCCTAGGCACCAAGACAAATTCCTTGTGTGTCCAATTACACTTGGCCAATAAAATTCTATTCTATTCTACAAAATGTGAAGTCAAAACAAAATAAATGTCAGGACTAAAATGATTAAATATTCAGGAGAGTTACTATACTAAATGTATTTCATTCATTTAGCTTTGATCAAGTTAAAGTGGAAGTTAGGTTTTGGATTTTTCCCCTCACAGTCAGGGGCCTTGTTCTCCTGAAAGTTGTGTGTCTCTGTTAGGGAAGAAAAATGACAGAAGGTGAGAAATATATAAAAAGTAATTTTTGGACTGAAAGGGAATTTCTCTCTCTCCTGCTACTAGTATCTCAAAGCATTGATGGCAAGAATACAAGGAGGTACTTTTCCATGTATAGTAAAAAAAAAATGATGCCTCCTGTTGAATGGCTTTAAAAAGAGATTACACAAATTGAATCAACAGCTGCTCTTCTTTATAAAAAAGCCCAGAGCAATTTACAAAAAAAGTAGACACTAAAAAAAAGCACTTCTCAGGCAGCATTATTTTCACTCTTTAAACCCTACCAACCGATGAATGTTATCAGTGCAGCCAACCTTGAAATGCTAAAAATGCAAAAGCGTCTTATCAATTTGAGATTGATACCATTTGAGAGTGCACAAGAAACAAGGCTTCATTCCCATTGACCTCCAACCAACGTATTTATTTTTAAAGTCACTGCTTCCTGTGAAAAAGAATTGACAAGGTACTCTATTTTCTATTACAAGAAAAAATTGTTGTGAAATGGAAGGATTAGTAACACAAGCTTAAAGGGAGGAAGCATAGCTCAGGAAGCAGGCGGTGGGTCTTCCAATAATGAGAAACTGCCCCACTCCCAGATTTTGCAGAATTCCATTGACCCAACAGGAAAATGGAATAAATCACTTCCAGTGAGCTGGAAGAAAATTAGCTCTGTTGCCCAGCATTCACCGCAGCATGAGAGTAGAAGAGGGTGGCACCAATACAGAAGCAGCATCAAAAACCTATTGTATGTAACCATACTCTTTGAAAGTGAAACTTTTAGCTTTATGGCAATTGAAACCTAGCAATACTAGATGGTGTATATGTGTACACTCATATGCTGTAGATATACATATCATTAGATACAAGGCTCTGTGTACGTGCATGTGTATTCACATACATACAACTGTCATTTAATATAAGTTTGATCCTGGGAAATATTTTACACAAATACATGGTTGAATAAACATAAATAAGTTGTTCTACCAAGTTTTCAGCAACTTGGAAAAAGATAACATCTGGATCTCCAGAAAATGCAAGGTGCTGCCACTGAGAAGGCATGACTCAAGGGTCCAATATGATGACATTGTTTAAAATGGAAGGGACCTAGAAGATGATCTCCCCCAGATCTTGTGGGGTGAGCAGAGAGAATGTGCGAACGGTGGTCCTGTAAATAGCAATAGCATTTTTAGACTTATATATCACTTCATAGTGCTTTTATAGCCCTCTCTAAGTGGTTTACGGAATCAGTATATTGCCCCCAACAATCTGGGTTCTCATTTTACCCACCTCGGAAGGATGGAAGGCTGAGTCAATCTTGAGCTGGTGTTGAGATTTGAACTGGTGAAGTACAGCTAGCAGTTAGCTGAAGCAGCTTGCAGTGCTGCATTCTAACTGGCTCTTTTTCGCAGCTTGGTCCTATGCTGTATGTTAGAGGGGGTCAAATTCGCGACCTGCAGGCAGATGCTTCACACACATCTGGATCTCCAGAAAATGCAAGGTGCTGCCACTGAGAAGGCATGACTCAAGGGTCCAATATGATGACATTGTTTAAAATGGAGCTTGGTCCTATGCTGTGTGTTAGAGGGGGTGAAATTCGCGACCTGCAGGCAGATGTTTCACACACTGGCCACGCCCACATCTGGTTTAGCGAAGGGAGGGAAGTCGCAATACACCACGTGACACCACCATGATGACATGAGTTTGACACCCCTGCTATAAGTCTTTATAAGTGATAACCAGCTCCTTGAATTGTACCTGGAAGCAGGGGTGGGCTACTGCCTGGATGGGGGGGGGGGAATGAAGTGGGGTAGTGAAAATGGAGCTCCACCCCAGAGCACCCAATTTGCACTGAAAGATGAAAGAAAATGCAGGGTGTCCTGCATAAGCCACGCCCACAGTGTGGTAGTAAAGATTTTGGTAGCTCTTCACTGCCTGGAAACCTACTGAGAGGCAAGGCAATTTGTAGACCAGGAATGTCTTATGGACAAAACATAAAAATTGCCCAATTTCATTCATTCTGAACCAGCTGCAGGCTCTGAGTGCTCTTCAAGGAAGCTCTCTGCAGAGATTAGATTAGATTAGATTAGATTTGTTGGATTTATATGCCGCCTCTCTCCGCAAACTCGGGGCGGCTCACAACAATAATAAAAACAGTACATAGTAACAAATCCAATTTGTGTATTACAATACTACAATATTAAGGTAAAGGTAAAGGTTCTCCCGTACATGCATGTCAGTTGTTTCCTACTCTAGGAATAATTACAATTACAATATAATTCCTAATTGTGATAGAATTACAAATACGACTACTGCAATGCTCTCTACATGGGGCTACTTTTGAAAAGCATTTGGAAACTACAAATTGTACAAAATGCAGCCGCGTGAGCAATCATGGGCTTGCCCAGATATTCACACATTTCTCCAACACTCCATAGTCTGCATTGGTTGCCAATTGGTTTCAGGACCCAATTCAAAGTGTTGGTTATGACCTATAAAGCCCTACATGGCATAGGACCAGAATACCTCCGAGACCATCTTCTGCCACATGAACCCCAGCGACCGGTTAGGTCCCACAGAGTTGGCCTTCTCCAGGTCCCATCAACTAGACAATGTCGTTTGGCGGGGCCTAGGGGAAGAGCCTTCTCTGTGGGGGCACCGGCCTTCTGGAATCAGCTCCCACCGGAGATCTGTACTGCCCCCACCTGCCTGCCTTCTGAAAGAGTCTGAAGACTCACTTATGCCGCCAGGCAGCCTGGGGCCATTAGATCTTTGCCCCCTGCCCAATGAATGTGTTGAGAGAATGTGGAGTGAATGGAATGATTGTTTTTTTAAATGGTTTTTTTTTGGGGGGGGGTCTAGATTTTTAATTAGTTAATTGATTACATTATGTATTGTATATTTTATATATTGTGAGCCGCCCCGAGTCCTCGGAGAGGGGATGACATAGAAATCAAATAAATAAATAAGTAAGTAAGTAAGTAAGTAAGTAAGTAAGTAAGTAAGTAAGTAAGTAAGTAAGTAAGTAAGCAAGCAAGCAAGTAAGTAAGTAAACAAATCAAACAAACAAACAAATAAATAAATACGAGGTAGTTAATGCAAGAATCACTGTGCGCTTCCTATTCCAAGAATGTGTGTAATTCATACACAGGTTGAATCTATGCTAAATCTGTCCCCCCCCCCCCCCGATCAATGCTGCGATCATTCAGTCTTACCAGAATTACTCTGAAGTCTATTTCCCATAACTGAAATCACAGGTCTCTCAATATAGCTTGCTGAGTTATAATACAGAAGGGCCATAATGAGGTTTTGATTCAGCCACTGTAGGAATATACTGATAGACAGATTTGTAGAAATTGCTTGACTGATCTGATCCACCAACCATGTAATCCATCATGGTGGTTGTTATGTATTCATGTATTCTCCCAAACAGCCTATTGAACACAGAGAAATGTAATCATTGCAAGCAGAGCAGGGGTAGATAGCATTTACCTTCCCTATGGGTTCACATCCCAATGGAAGTGTGTGTGTTTTGCACCCATCATGTCACTCAAAACACCCAGAAATGACCCTCTGTGCATGCACAGAAGCCTTTGCTTATGCGCAGAAGGAATTTTTTTTTTTGCAAGCCATGGTGACTGGTGGACCAGTTTGGGAGCATGGACTGCAGGTCATCAGTGCCAATTCAGCAAGCGGTGGTAAATTTCCACTACGGTTCTAAAGAACTTGTCCAAACCGGCAGCAATCCACCATTGAAGCAAAGTATAGATAATCCTAATTTAGCAGCCACAACGGGGACCTGCAACTCAGTCATTATGTAATATGGTTGCTAAGTAAAATCATAACTGTGCTTATGGCATTATTTCAGCTTTCCTTTGCTTTATACTTTTTGCTTTACACACAGGACTACCTCATTTGGTTTTGGAAATACATTTTGGTCTTTTAACAAATGAATAACCATGGCAGCATCTTAATTTAAATTAATTTGACTAATAAAAATATGATATATAAAATAGCACCTGGTGAATCAATTTGGTATGGTATCAATATTGTTTCATACATCCCATGAATCATTAGATGGTATTATCCAGGCAAGTCACTTTTGATCTAGAACTCTTTCATGTCATTTATTTATTTTATTTATTTATTCATTTGTCCAATACACAAATACATAGGAAGAAAAATAGACATGTAGTAATATATATAAGGGTAAAGTGAACTTAGAGGAGAGGATATATGAAAGAAAGAGAATATATATGAAAAGTGAGAGAAAGGAAAGACAATTGGACAGGGGACGAAAGGCACACCAGTGCACTTATGTACCCCCCTTATGTATTGCTTGGACAAAGTTGTAGCCAATAGAAATGGTACTCATCTATACTGGAGGATTCAGGGAAGCTTCCTGAATCTATATGTAGCTTCCTATCTATACTGCACTGAAGTATAAATTTGCCCAGAAACACTTGATTTCATCTCCTTTCATTTCCAGTCATTGTCTTTCGAAACTTGTTTATCTGTTATCTACGGCACAATACATTTGTCCTCTAACAAGAGCATCTTCATATGGCAAACGGTACACTGAGAATATTCACAATCAGAATAACAGAGTTGGAAAGACTGCCAAAAAAAAAAGCCGTGTGTGTGTGTGTATGTGAATCTATTCTCCAAAGTGTCTGAAGGCAAAACAAGAAGCAATGGATGGGAACCTAAAACTAAGGACAGATTTAGCATAGTCAGTGGAACGACTTGCCTCCAGAAGTTGTGGATGTTTCAACACTGGAGGCTTTCTCCAGTGTTGAAAAGATTGGACCCTAATTTGACTGAAATGACAAAGGGTTTCCTGCTTGGGAAAGAGGTTGGACTAGAACACCTTCCAGGTGCCTTCTAATTCTGTTTTTCTGTTATTCTGAAGGAATCCTGGACATCTTCTAGTCCAACCCCATGCTTGAAAAGAAGATCCTATACCCATGATGGTGAACCTATGGCATGTGTGCCATCACTGTCCTATACCATTCTGTACCAAAGTCTGTCCAATCCTTTCTTGAGATTGAAGACTAGGGTCTTCTTGATATAATTGGATATAGACTGGATTGTGACAAACAGGGACAAGTCAGTCAAAGAAAAGGACACGTGGAGGACATATTGGAGGACACGTGAGACATTGCCCTATGTCAGCTCCAGCGCGTGTGCATGGGCTGGCCAGCTGATTTTCAGCCTTGAGGAAGGTTGTTTCACCCTCTGGATGCTTCAGGGAAGCATCCCTGAAGACCCATAGTGCAAAAATCTGCCCAACGGATAAAGCGGGGGTTTCAAAAAACAGACTTTCTGTTTGCCCATTGTGTATTTTTTGCACTCTGGGGCTTCAGGAAGCTTCCCTGAATCCTCCAGAGTGCAAAAAATAGCACAAGAGGCAAACCAGAAGTGCATTTTTCAAACTTCCCATTTGCCCATTGGGCTGTTTTTCACACTCCAGGGCTTTTAGAAGCTTCCCTGAACCCGCTGGAGTGCAAAAAACAGCACAAAGGGCAAACTGGAAATCCATTTTTCTGAACCTCTGGTTTGCCTGTTTTTTCACCATCTCAGGCTTCAGTGATGCCTGTGTGCATGTGCGGGGATGGGAGGGATTATGCGCATGCATGGGGGGTGCATGCGTGAATGATAGGAAAGGGGTGTGGGCACATGCACACATGCTAGCATACCCATACACACCCTTTTGGCACATGAACCCAAAATGGTTTGGCATCACCTGGACTTTGTCTCAGACTGGTCTAACACCTGGCAACTTCAAATATCAACCAACAAATGCTCTACCCTCCACATCGGCAAAAAGAATCCAAACCACATATACGAACTGAATAAACAATCTCTCACTGCTAACCCACACTCAGTAAAAGACCTTGGAATACTAATATCGAATGACCTAAGTGCTAAAGCCCACTGCAACAATATCCCCAAAAAAGCTTCTAGAGTTGTTAACCTGATCCTACGCAGCTTCTGCTCAGGCAATCTCACACTTCTCACAAGAGCCTACAAAACTTTTGCCAGACCCATCCTAGACTACTGCTCATCTGTCTGGAACCCATACCACATCTCAGACATCAACACCCTTGAAAATGTCCAAAGATATTTCACCAGAAGAGCCCTTCACTCCTCCACTCGAAACACAATATCCTACGAAAATAGACTAACAATCCTGAGCCTAGAAATCCTAGAACTACGGCGCCTAAAACACGATTTGAGTATTGCCCACAAGATCATATGCTGCAACGTCCTACCGGTCAACAACTACTTCAGCTTCAACCGCAATAACACAAGAGCACACAACAGATTCAAACTTAATATGAACCACTCCAAACTTGACTGTAAAAAATATGATTTCAACAATCGAGTTATCAAAGCGTGGAACTCATTACCGGACTCAATTGTGTCAACCCCTAACCCCCAACATTTCTCCCTTAGACTCTCCACGATTGACTTCTCCAGGTTCCTAAGAGGCCAGTAAGGGGCGTACATAAGTGCACTGGTGTGCCTTTCGTCCCCTGTCCAATTGTCTTTTCTTTCTTTCACATATCATATATATTCTCTTCCTTTCATATATCCTCTCCTCTAACTTCACTTTTACCCTTATATATATTACCACATGCCTATTTTTCTTCCTATGTATTTGTGTATTGGACAAATGAATGAATGAATGAATGAATGAATGAATGAATGAATGAATAAATGAATAAATGAATAAATGAATAAATAAATAAATCACTGTCCTATACCATTGCCTACCAAAGGCTGTCCAATCCTTTCTTGAGATTGAAGACTAGGGTCTTCTTGATATAATTGGATATAGACTGGATTGTGACAAACAGGGACAAGTCAGTCAAAGAAAAGGGGAAAATACAAAAAGCATCAAGATTGAAAATATATATATAACCCCAATCCGGTAGGGTTACTGATAGAATGTTGAACATTATGTATAGATATGACATATAGGCTGGATTTTTACATGTTTAGAAATTGAACAGAAATTGGAGAAAAGAAAAAAGCAGCAAACCCTGACATTAATCTGACCTCTATGGTGCTCAGGGCCCGAACTTAACCCCAGCCTGATCAACAAATGCTTGTTCTTTTGATTGATTTCATAAGGTTTTATTTTCCAGCATAGCCATGCAGAAAATTTCATTTAAGAACACATTGTGCACTTTGATTTTTTTTTGTACATTTTTATTTGCTTTGTGTGTAGGGGAGTGTTTGCTGTTGTTAAAAAGTACCTATATAAAAAGATTTTAAAGACGCAAGTTTTGGAACTGAAATTTATAAGCATTGAATTTCAAAGCAATAAAACTCTCTGCTAGTTGTGCCAGTGTTACAAGTCTCTGACCTTTCTTGATTTATCTTCTGTTGTCAACAATTGTTTGATGTGGCAAGGGCTTGTGATTAAGAACTCTAGTGGAGTTAATTTGCCCTGCTGCATTTGAATGTAACCTCAGGCTTCTTTCAACAATTTCTTCTAAAGAATTTAAATATTTGAAGCATACTGAACTTAGAATGAAAACAACGTTCTGGGTGTGCTTTGTGGCATCAAAACCAACAATGAGACTGGATGAAAGAAAGAAATAAAATTGGATTTGCATGTGCAAGTCTCATTTAATTTTTCTTGCTTTCATTTTATCAACAGTTCCACTGTAGCCATTCTTTTGGACTTGCCATTCAAAAATCCAAAGGTTAGAGGAAAAACATCAAGATAACAGAAAAATGGATGCATCAGACTGTGCATGTCTAATTATATTACCATTCATGATGGGCAATACAGTAATCCCTCGCTACTTCGCGATTCATCTTTTGCGGATTCTCTATTTCATGGGGGTTTTTCAAAGGGTTTTTTCAAAAAGAAAAGAATGCCGGAGCAGGGATGGGGGAACGCCAGGGCAGGGGGGGAACTGCAGCGGCAGCCTCCTTCAGCCCATGCTTTAACCGCAACAACACAAGAGCACGCAACACAAGAGCAGGCAAACTTAATGCGAACCGCTCCAAACTTGACTGTAAAAAATATGATTTCAACAATCGAGTTACTGAAGCATGGAACTCATTACCGGACTCAATAGTGTCAACCCCTAACCCACAAAATTTCCCCTTAGACTATCCACGATTGACTTCTCCAGTAAGGGGCGTACATAAGTGCACTGGTGTGCCTTTTGTCCCCTGTCCAATTGTCTTTCCTTTCTCTCACTTTTCATATATATTTTCTTCCTTTCATATATCCTCTCCTCTAAGTTCACTTTTACCCTTATATATATTACTACATGTCTATTTTTCTTCCTATGTATTTGTGTATTGGACAAATGAATAAATAAAATAAAATAAATAAAAATAAATAGCTGAGAGAAGCTGGTCTCTCTCAGCAGTCAGCAGTGGTGGGTTGTTAACAATACAGGGAGGGTTTAAAGTCTAAATACTCTACTTCGCGGAAATTTGTTTTTCACGGATGGTCTTGGAACGCATCCCCGCAAGAGATTACTGTATTCATATTGAGTATATACTGTGTTCACCTCACTGTGACAGTTAGTAACTCAGTGACACAACAGAGAACTGGAAGAGTACCATAAAAGTATTCTAGTCCTAACCGCTGCTCAAGCAGGAGACCTTATACTATTTCAGGCAAATGGCTGTCCAGTGTGTTCTTGAAAACCTGTGATGATGGAGCACTCACAACTTCCAGAGGTAGGTTGCTCCATTAATTAATTGTTTTCACAGTCAGGCAATTTCTCCTTAGTTCTAGGTTGGGTATCTCTTCAATGATCTTCTACCAGATACTGTGCTTCTTGTGCTATAGTCAGATACTGTGGACCATAGGCCAACCCCTTCTTTTGATAAATCTTCAAGTAATAGAAAACTGCTATGATATTGCCCCTAGTCCTTCTCTTCCTAGTCTATGCAACCTAAAACCATCTCTATTCATTAGCCCTGATAGATTTTGTGCCTACCTCTTTAAAAAGCTTTCCACTTCCATAGCAGAACCCCTAAGTATAATCTATGAAATATCCTTCAGAACCAGCTCCTTACCCAACCTAAGGTCATTAGCCATGGTTATCCCTATCTTCAAAAATGGAGGTCTTAAACCTAGTTGAAAATTACAGACCAACCTCACTGTGTTGCATCACCTGAAAAGTCATGGAATCAATCATAAACCATTCTATTTAGATACAAACAATCTACTCTCTAACAAGCAGTTTGGTTTCAGGAACCTAGAACTATACTGCCAATGGTCTGATCTAAACGTAGGATACAAAATTATTTGCTACAATGCATTCCTGTTAATGACTACTTCAGCTTTGACTACAATAATACACAAGCACAGAATAACGCCGGCTGACTCACCGGCCCCACGGCGATGTTGCTGAAGGGCCGGGCAGACTCGGACCCTTCAGATGGCGGCCGCCATCTTGTTTTCGGCCGAAATCTCGCGAGACGAGATTTCGGCCGGGAATGCCCTGCCCACGTGGCCGGGCATGACGTCGGGTCCGGGCGGGGCCTGCTGGCCCTATTTAAGGGGCAGCAGGCCGGGAAGCAGCCTTTTCGCCCGGACCTGGTTGCCTGAGCAGACACTTGTTTGGTGCTGCTCGGCCGCCATTTTGTGTCTCCCTCGTGTTGCGGCCGCCATTTTGTGGCCTACCGAGGGGGCGAAAAGTGCTGTGCGATTGCTAATTACTTCTCTTGCTTCAAGACGACGTTGAGGCCTTACTCCTTTCACTCGGAGCTGTCTTCAGCGATCCCCCTCGGGCCCGAGGGGGACTGGTAACCTCCTCCCGGCTGGGAGGAGGGCGCGGTGGGGGGTGTTGGGTCTGGGCCCCCGGTCTTGGGCGGTTGTTGTTTGCTGGCCTTTTTAAGGCCTGCCTGCGCAGGGGCTTGCCAATAGCAACATTATACAATAATAATACTAAATACTGTATCAATATAGATATAATTACAAACATTTATAATACAATAAAGGGGTCGAGGGGGTAGCAGGGGCTTCCCCCCCCTTTTTTCTGGAACCAGGCCCTAGGTAGGGCCCTGTGGTGGGGGATTTGTGCCTGCCACCTGTTCAGTGGGTTTGGTCCTAGGCTGTTTTGGTGGCTCATTGCATTCTAGGGGAAAACCTGTGATGGCTCCTAAGAAGAGGCCTGCCACTGCTCCTATGGCTCCGCCAGCGGCGCGCCCCAGGAGGGCCCTTAGGCCTTCTGCCCGGGCTCGGGCCAGTAGGGAGGGGGCTGCGGGGGTGGTCCCTGACCAGGGGGGGGTGGTCGCGTTGCCTCCTGCCCCTCAACCTGATCTTTCTCCTGCTATGTCTTGGGCCAGGGTGTTGGAGAGGCTCGACGAGCTCGAGCAGTGGAGGAGCGGTGCGGTCCCCGGAGCGTCCAGCGATCCAGTACCCGCGGCGTTGGGGAGAGATCCGGCGGCGGCCCAGGCTGGGCAGATGGCTCCGTTTGGACGACAGGCCCCGGCAGGGCCTATGGCGGCTTTCCCGGGCCCTGCAGCATTGGGTCCCCCGTGGATGTCTTCAACCCCGTACGGGGCAGGTGAGGCTGCACCACACACTTCATCACTGTCCTTTCTTCCTCCCCCCGCCCCGGGTTTCCCCCCGGCGGGGGTCGGGAGTGGGTCCAGCTTTTTGGGGGCCACCGCGGGCACCTGCGGGCAGGTATGGGCCCCGCCGGTTCCCCCTCCGGGGCCGCAGACGGCCGGTGCTGCCCCGCTGTCCGGGACGGGCCCTGCGGGGACACCTGCGGTGCCAGGTACAGGGGGGTGGGTTCCCCCGGCCCCTCCTGTCATGCCCCCGCTCCCGGTTTTCCCTTATCCTCACGGGGCGGGAGTTTTTGGTGTGGCGGCCAACTCGATATGGGACCCGTTCGCTTGTATTAAAGCGGGGGCCATACCGTGCGGGTTGCCGTCCACCCCTCTAGGATGCCACCTTCACCCGTCGGTCAAGGAGGCTATTTGGCGGGGTGAATACGTGGATCTTTTTTCGCTTTTGAACCGTGAGGTTCCCAAGCAGGAGAAAGAGATTGTCCCGGGGGAGAAAACGAAGAAGACCAAGGTAACGAAATGCTTCAGCTCCTGGCTGTATGCTTTTCTTACCTATGGGTCGGTGGTGATCCAAAGGCAGCCGGCCATGGCCTCTGCCATGTTTAAGTATATAGACTTGATTGCCAGGGCCCATTTCGAATATAAGGGCACCATCTGGCGCCATTATGATAAGGGTTTCCGTATGAGGATGTCGGTGGAGCCTAACTTGCCATGGGATATGGTGGTCCCGGACCTGTGGTTCCGGGCCACGCATATGTCTGGGAAGGAAGGGTGTGAGCGCACGGATAGTGGGCACTTTATGGAGGAGGAGCCTGGCGCGGCTTCGCCGGCCAAGGCGACTCCGGGTGTGGCTGGCAAGGGGGCCTCGCCCGCTTGTCATGAGTTTGCTGCAAAAGGGGCGTGTTTTCGTCCCTTTTGTAAGTACAAGCATGCCTGCGGGAATTGTGGGGGGTCCCATGCAGCTTCAGTCTGTCCCCGCCCCAAGAAAGGGGGGGAAAAGAAGGGCGGGGGTCCAGGAAAACCTCCCCCACCAGCTGGGGGAAAAGGGGCCCAGTCCAATTAGGGTGTCTGTGCTCGAGGGTTGGTTGTTCGACTACCACCCTCGCCCGAGAGCCGAGTTGCTCTTGAGGGGCTTCTCCGAGGGATTTAGGATCCCTTATGTGGGTATTAGGAGGGCCTTCATGTCCGACAACCTCAGGTCGGTTGTCGGACATGAAGACATTGTACGGGCTAAGATTCGAGGGGAGGTGGCTGCGGGCAGGGTCCTTGGGCCCTTCCCGGAGCCGCCCTTTCCGAATCTTCGTGTGTCCCCCTTGGGTGTGGTCCCCAAAAAGGCGAGTGGTGAATTTAGGTTGATTCACCATTTGTCTTTTCCGAAAGGGGAGTCAGTGAATGACTTCATTCCTGACGAGCTTTGTTCTGTCCGGTACGCATCCTTTGATGCGGCCGTGGCTATGGTTAGGGAGTGTGGGGTGGGAGCCCTTATGGGTAAATGCGACATTAAGTCGGCATTTCGGCTCCTCCCCATTCACCCAGGCGACTTCGAGCTGCTGGGCTTCCATTTCGAGGGTGGGTTTTACGTGGATAGGGCATTGCCTATGGGCTGCTCTATTTCCTGCTCCCTTTTTGAGAGCTTTAGTACCTTCCTGGAGTGGGTGCTCAGGAGGCGGAGTGGCCTGGGGTCCGTCGTTCATTACCTTGATGATTTCTTGATGGCCGGGCCTGCGCAATCGGAGCAATGTTTGGCTTTGATGCGGGACTTCGAAGCCCTTTGTGCTCAATTGGGGGTGCCTTTAGCCTCCGAGAAGACCGAAGGCCCTGCCACCAGGATTACCTTCCTTGGTATTGAATTGGATTCAGTGGAGCAATCTTCCAGATTGCCCCTGGATAAGTTGATTAAAATCAGGTCCAAGCTTGAGGCGGTCTTGGGCTGCAGGAAGGTTACTCTTCGGCAGCTCCAGGAGTTGGCTGGGATTCTTAATTTTGCCTGTCGGGTAGTGGTGCCTTGTAGGGCTTTTTCTCGCCGGTTGTATGATGCGATGAAGGGGCTAAGTTTGCCCCACCATCGTACCCGCTTATGTGCAGGGGTCAGGGCTGACCTCTGCGTGTGGCGGGAGTTTTTGGAACGTTTTAACGGGTTGTCGTTCTGGCGGCAGGAGCTTCTTTTGGAAGCGGAGCTGCAGCTGTGTTCCGACGCCGCAGGGACTTGCGGTTTTGGGGTAGTGTTAGGTGACCAGTGGTGCTGGTCGGCATGGCCTCCGGAATGGAGTGCCTGTTCATTGGTTAAGGACTTAACTTTTTTGGAGCTTTTCCCCTTAATAGTGGCCTTAGAGCTCTGGGGGGAGCAGTTCAGGGATAAGACTGTGCATTTTTGGTGTGACAATCTTGCGGTTGTCCATGTTGTGAACGCCCTGTCCTCTAAGAGTGACAGGGTGATGCGGCTTGTCCGCCATTTTGTGCACAGGTCCTTGTCTTTGAACGCCTTGTTTTTGGCTAGGCACGTCCCTGGTTTAGATAACGGGGTGGCTGACGCCTTGTCCCGTGGTCAGTTGTCCAGGTTTCGGACCCTGGCCCCGTGGGCCCGAGAGTCGCCAGAGGTGTTTCCAGCCCACCTGTGGAGCCTGGGCGGGCTCTCGAGAGCTGGAGAGACGAGGCCTCCAGGGCGATCGCCTTATCGGTAGCTCCTAGCACCCTGCGAGCTTATCAGCGTGCAGGTAAGGAGTTTGGGGATTTCAGGCTGGGTAAGGGTTACCCCCATTGCTGGCCTGCCCCGGTTGAGCACCTAGCTGAATTCTGTGTCCTGCTGAAGGGGCGTGGCCTTTCAGTGAGGACTATCAGGGCTAGGTTAGCCGGCCTCGCCTTTCTGTCCAAGGCGGGGGGGGGGGGTTGGTGATTTTACGGGTGATTTTCGCATCCGGAGGATGCTGGAAGGTTGGGTGAGGGAGCGACAGGGGTTCCCCTCTGACACTCGTCGGGCCCTGACGGTTCAGCAGCTGTCTCTGATTAATCAGACATTTGGCAGTCTGTGTGCCTCTCTTTACGAGGCTCGGCTGTTCAGGGCAGCGACTTGCGTTATGTTTTTTGGGGCCCTCAGGGTCAGCGAGGCAATGGCCTCCTCACAGTCTGACTTGTCGCTCCGCGCCTTCCAGCTCGCTGATCTGACCTTTAGACAGGGGGGTGTCTCTCTCTTGGTGAGACACTCCAAGACAGATCAGTTACACAGAGGGGTTAGACTTGAACTCAGCGCAGCCACCGATAAGTCTGTTTGCCCGGTGGCTGCTTTGCAGCAATTTTGTGTTTTGCGTGGGTCAGGGCGCGGGTACCTTTTTCTACACCAGGATGGCACCCCCCTGACCCGGTATCAATTCTGGGCGATAGTGTCTAAGGCTATGTCTCAGGTAGGCATGGATCCCGCCGGCTATGGAACGCATTCGTTCCGTATCGGCGCCGCCACTAGCGCGGCACTTTCTGGTTTCCCGGCCCAACGGATTCAGGAGATCGGCCGCTGGCGGTCAGCGGCATATTTGGGTTATGTTAGGCCCGCTGAGGATCCTGGGCAGGGTTTAGGCTAGGTAACCTCTCTGTGTGTGTCCTCTTCCAGGTTCCCAGTCCAGGCAGAAACCGACGGCGCTGCTGTGTGGCCACAGCATGGTCTTCTGGGCTGGCCGCTCAGCAGCCAGGAGTGCCATCGGGACCCAGCTGTCGTTGGGACGGTGGGTCAATGTTGTTTGGATGGGCCAGAGGGGTATGCGGTGGGAGGGCCTCCTACCGACGTTGCTGGGTACTCAGCATCTCAGGGCGGTACCCGGCGCTGCTGGGCGGGCGGCTACCCAGGGTCGCGCCCAGATGGGACTGGGTGGTCGGCAGCCCATAGCCGCACCCAGATGGCTGGTCTTGCACCTTGGTGGCAATGACCTATGCCTGCTTGGCGGTCTACCGTTGATCGTCCAGGCGCGCGAAGACCTGCGGCGGCTTCGCACGTTATGGCCCACCACGCAAGTGGTGTGGTCAGAGATCCTCCCAAGGATCGTTTGGAGGGACGCCATTTCCCTTAGGGCCATCCACCGGGTTAGATGCAGGGTGAATAAGGCCGTGGGAAAAACTGTCAAAGAATTAGGGGGGATTGTAGTGGCCCATCCCCTCATCACTGTAGATCGGCCGTGGCTTTACCGGGCCGATGGCGTTCACCTGTCAGAACAGGGGAACGCCATTTTCTTACAGGACCTGCAGAGGTCTCTGCGTGAGCTGGCGCAGATAGAGGGGGGAGTCGGGGGGCCAAGATAGAGATCTGACCCCCGCTCCGTGGCAGGTTAGGGGCGGAAATCTGGGTGGTTTCAGCAACTGCGCGTTCTCCCTTGGGCATCTTTGGGGATGATTGACAGGTTCTCTCCAAGCCCATGGTGGGTGCTACCTGCGCACTTGGGGGGAACCTGTCTTTGGGTCCCGCTATTGAAGTCCCAGGGTAGGGGTGAGCCGGCGGGACCCCCCTCATGCGAGTGTATGGCAGGGTCTCAGGTGAGGGAGAGGTCCCTCACCTGGACCAGCATCGATTACGCCCATAGTTGCCCAGGAATGTTGACCTTTTACGTCATTTCCGCCCCGGAAGTGTTTGTTTGACCCTGCAGGTCCATTGTTTCCGGGTCATAGTTGAGTATGTTGATTTATGCAAATTTATGCTAATTCATGCTAATTTAATTAATAAATTATGCAAATTTATTATAATAAAAATGACCCAAGTTTAAATCCAGCTCTTGTGTCCGAGTCGTTACTCCGTCTCTTCTGCAATAACGCCTGCTGACTCACCGGCCCCACGGCGATGTTGCTGAAGGGCCGGGCAGACTCGGACCCTTCAGATGGCGGCCGCCATCTTGTTTTCGGCCGAAATCTCGCGAGACGAGATTTCGGCCGGGAATGCCCTGCCCACGTGGCCGGGCATGACGTCGGGTCCGGGCGGGGCCTGCTGGCCCTATTTAAGGGGCAGCAGGCCGGGAAGCAGCCTTTTCGCCCGGACCTGGTTGCCTGAGCAGACACCCACCCGCCCTTCCCTATTTTGCAGTGTGCCCAGGGGTCGCCTGCGGGGGCCGAATGGGAATTTTTTGCAGCCTCGCCCATTAGGCCAGGCTGTTTTTTCGCCCATTCCACACTGGGGAGATGGATGTGCGGTTAGGGGGTGTTTGCATTTAATTAGGTTAATTGGCTTACCTCTGGTCATTGGGTAGGCAGGTTAGGGGCGGAAATCTGGGTGGTTTCAGCAACTGCGCGTTCTCCCTTGGGCATCTTTGGGGATGATTGACAGGTTCTCTCCAAGCCCATGGTGGGTGCTACCTGCGCACTTGGGGGGAACCTGTCTTTGGGTCCCGCTATTGAAGTCCCAGGGTAGGGGTGAGCCGGCGGGACCCCCCTCATGCGAGTGTATGGCAGGGTCTCAGGTGAGGGAGAGGTCCCTCACCTGGACCAGCATCGATTACGCCCATAGTTGCCCAGGAATGTTGACCTTTTACGTCATTTCCGCCCCGGAAGTGTTTGTTTGACCCTGCAGGTCCATTGTTTCCGGGTCATAGTTGAGTATGTTGATTTATGCAAATTTATGCTAATTCATGCTAATTTAATTAATAAATTATGCAAATTTATTATAATAAAAATGACCCAAGTTTAAATCCAGCTCTTGTGTCCGAGTCGTTACTCCGTCTCTTCTGCAATAGATACAAACTCAAGGTAAACCACTTCACACTTGATTGCAGAAAATATGACTTCAGTAACAGAGTGGTCAATGCCTGGAATGCACTACCTGACTCTATTGTTATACCCCCAACCCCCCATAACGTTAACCTTAGACTGTCTACTGTTAACTTCACCCCATTTTTAAGAGGTCTATAAAGGGGTGTGCATAAGCGCACCAGCGTGCCTATTGTCCCTGTCCTACTGTCTCCATTTTTCGTATCCATTTACTGTTCATATTTATGTTTACACTATACCTGTTGCCTTATACATGTTTGACAAAATAAATAAAAATAATAAAGTAAATAAATAATCTAGGCATACATAGTTTATCAAACAATCATTCATCATGTGGTTTAGCCTCCAGATCCTTTATTATCTCTGTCCTCTTCTTTGCACTTTTTTTAGGGTCTCAATATAATTTTTGTATCATAATGACCAGAACTGGATAAAGTATTCTATAGAATCATACAGAATATGCAGTATAGCTGTAGAAAGGTATCTGAGGCTATTACTGGTCCGCATGTCCTACTGTCCTATTGTCCTCTTTTATCGTTACTTTTTACTTATGTTATGTTTGACAAATAAATAAAATAAAATGAAAAAAACATGACTCACACAAGCATTAGATTTTCTCCTGCAAGGAGATTCCAACTATGTGCTCATCAAATCAATCTGATAAACCCCTTTGAAAATATTTGGGATACTGGCAATAGTTTTATTTTAGTAAAATTCTCAGTTTACATTATGGCTGTTAATAGTAGTGACTGACCTAGCTTTAATGGAGAAAGAAAGGTCTGTAAGGGGCATGCATAAGAGCACCAGTGTGCCTACCATCCCTGTCCTAGTGCCCCCATTTATCTATATTTACTTTGTTTATGTTTCTACCAGTACCTGCTTTTTTTGTTTATATTCTGACAAAACAAATAAACAAACAAATATAAAATAAATAGAATATCTTAATCACTTAATCACTACTGCTCTAATTTCAGCAATTCAGTGAAGGATGTTTACCCAAATTTGATAGAAATTATAATATGTCCCAAAAATTGTAATAAAAAGGGTAACATGCCCATTTTCAGCTCAATCTAACTTTTTTGCATTGATAGCTATTTTTATTAGATTGATTTGATGAACTCACAATTGATCATCAGATGCATAGTCTATACCAAGATTGCAATTATTAGTTCAGAAGCTGTACATTTTAAACATATGAGCTTTAAACCACATGATGACATTTTACAGTCAATTTAATTATTGTAATATTTGTATATCTCATATTTTTCATTATAGCAATAGTATTTTGACTTACATGCTGCTTCAAAATGCTTTACAGCCCTCTCTAAGAGGTTTACAGAGAGTCAGCATATTGCCCCCAACGATTAGGTCCCACAGAGTGGGCCTCCTCCGGGTCCCGTCAACTAAACAATGTCGGTTGGCGGGTCTCGGTGGAAGAGCCTTCTCTGTGGCGGCCCCGACCCTCTGGAGCCAACTCCCCCCAGAGATTAGAACTGCCCCTACTCTCCTTGCCTTTCATAAGCTCCTTAAGACCCACCTTTGTCATCAGGCATGGGGGAACTGAGCCATCTCCCCCGGGCATATACAATTTATGAATGGTATGTCTGTATGTATGTTTGTTTAGAAAATGGGGTTTTTAAAATATTTTTAAACTGTAATTTAGATTTGTTGTAAATTGTTTCACTTTGTTGTGAGCCGCCCCGAGTCTGCAGAGAGGGGCGGCATACAAATCTAAATAATAAATAAATAAATAAATCTGGGTCCTCTTTTCACCAACCTTGGAAGGATGGAAGGCTGAGTCAACCTTGAGCCTAAAGAGATTTGATTTGCCAAATTGCTGGCAGCGGGTGATCAGCAAAATTAGCAGTACTGCATTCTAACCACTGCACCACCAAGGGTTTATAGAGCATTCTCAAATGAATGGTTATCTTTATGAGTTTGATAGGAAGCAAAAACTTACACATTTCTAACTTTCAGTTATATTATTTTTCTCTTCTGCAGTGTTTTTCTCTGACTCGCACTTCAGAAATGTGAAAGCGATACAAAACATGTGGTGTTTATTTTTTAGGAGGGAATAATAATTTCTCAAAGACATTCAAAGTTAAATAGCTCCAAATTTTAGCTTCATTTCTATTCAACCAACCACTGAATCCACTTGAAAGTAAGTATTGTTAATGAGAATCACATTTGGGGAAAGTTAAAACAAATGACATTTATACTCTGCCTATTTCACCAATTCCATATGCAAATAGTTATTTCAATGGAGATAAGCCAAATATTTTCTGACCTTTAAAAGTCATTTTTAAATTTGGATTTAGACGCATTACAAATCATATGAATGAGTTTCTTGAATATTTTCATCAACTCAACCATCAGTACAGCCTGGTGTCAGAAGTCTATTAATTCTGCACAAAGTTTAAAAATCAATTAAGTTAAATTGAAGCTACTTAATCAATCCACAATTTTAGGAAATTGTAATTCTTCAGTATAAGAATCTTATGTAGCAACTTACCATCCCACAGGACTGAAAGTTCAGACAAACCCTATGGTGGCCAGAGAAAAAAGTGAAAAGAGAGAAAATAAATATTTAATCTTTTCTTTGTTGAGTAATGCCAATTCATATTGTATTGGCTTCACCGGAAAATATTACTAATCTTCTTTATTTTGGATAAGAACAAAAGCCCTTGTGTTGCTTTTCTAATATAAAATTTCACCATGGGATGAAGTATCACAAGTATGCTGATTATACCCACATGTGTGTGTGTGTGTGTGTTTTTGTAGATTTTTACGGGTACAGATATGAAGGTCTTGGCATATTCGGGTTTCTTCCCATGTAGGTTTCAGAGATTCCTGGCCACGTTTCAACGAGGCCCTACTCGTCATCTTGAAGCTGGTGCTTTTGGCTTTGTGCTGGGTGAACATAGCGTGACCTGAGCTGCCTTCCCTCTATAAATACTGGTGGGTGGGTGTGGAGTGCTGGCTCAGCTGCTGCAAGCTGTGTTGAAACTTCCTGGTTAGTTAGGAAGTTAGTTTTGTGTACACTACGAGGCCAATTTATTAGTAGTGGTTTATTGATTAAATATAACTTTTAGCAAACTGCATGTGTACTATGTTTCCTTTGGTCAGTAGCTGGGGCACAACAGAATGGTGCATGTAATCAGTTTGCCTCTGGGTTCAATTCAAGATTCAGACCTTTAAAGTCATACAGGGCCTGGAGTCTTTGTTCCATTTTCAGCCCATTCCATCCTATCAGGCTGGGGAAATATGTTGAATACCCCACCACTCAGAATTCTTTGGCTGATGGCATCCTCAACATATTTTCCCTAACTGACCATGTGGCTGGTCAGGAATATACTTTCCCCAGAGGTGAGGCAGGCCCCTACTTTCCTGGTCTGACTGCAGCCTTGCTTGAGGTGCAGAGAACCATGAGATTGGTTAGCACCTTAAAGCAATGTATCTCTCCTGATCTTTTAATTAGTTTTTAAGGTTGCTTATCTCTTGAAAATTTTGTGTATGGCATGTCTTTGTTTTTAATATTTTATTTGTACATTGCCCAGAGTCCCTCTGTGAAGGAGAAGGTCAGTTTTAAAATTTGATAAATGGAGAAAATAATAATGAAATCCCTTTTTAAAATAAAGATTCAACCATTGGAGACCAGAACTAAATCAAACTGTTTTTTTAATCAAAGTATAAAGAATCAAAACTATCTGCCACTCCCCTCCACCATCTCTACACCATCTCTACTACACACAATAAGATCCTCATGTAAAATGGTGTGTGTGTGTGTGTGTGTGTGTGTGTTGTTTTATTTTATCCTGAAATATTTTATCCTGAGTCTTCGGAGAGGGGCGGCATACAAATCTAAGTAATAATAATAATAATAATAATAATAATAATAATAATAATATAAAGTAAAGCAAATTTGTACTTTGGAAAAGGTAAATATTATGAACATAACAAATGGTTTGGTTCTAAAAACCATAGTTAAGAAGGTATATTATACTATATAATATTCACGTTTTCTTAAATGCCTATTATAATATGACTATATGAAAGATGATCTGAGGAGACACTATAAAGATGCTAAACCCTTTAAGGAACTGCACTGAAAGCTTCTAACATAAATTGGGACTGCATTTTTGATCAAGTCATTCCAGGGAAGAAGAAAAAAAGTCGAAACTCTTGATTCCTCTTTGAACTGCTAAACCTATGTCACTTTATATCTTATGTGAATCATTCCCTGAACTTGAGAAGATAGCCCAAGGAAAGCTTGGACTTATTTATTTATTTAGAAAGAAAGCATATATTAAAGTGCTGAGTTTATAGCACTTCAGAGAATGGCTGTTCTGAGCCTAACCATTTATTTCTATCACCTTGACAAAATCTTCCTGAAAAGAGAGTTGTTTTGCTATCCAAACAGGGATTTTGTTATCATTGTTATTACTGTCTAGTGGATGGACTTTTGTACCAAGGCAGCATAAATTAAGTCTTATTTTCAGAAACAAATACATTACAGTATTGAACTGGTTGCACTGCACTTATCCAGATGGACTGAGAAAAAGAAATGCTCTAACAAGGAAATTAACAACCTTTTTTGAACCAACTTGTCTTTGGCTTGTTTGGTCTACATACATACATACATACATACATACATACATACATACATACATACATACATACATACATATTGTAGGCATGTTACATATGTTGCATGCCAACCTGCCTTCCATCGAGGACCTGTATACTGCACAAGTCAAAAAGAGGGCAGTGAAAATATTTACTGAGCCCTCACATCCTGGACACAAATTGTTTCAACTCCTACCCTCAAAACGTCGCTACAGAGCACTGCACATCAAGACAACTAGACACAAGAACAGTTTTTTCCCCAAACGCCATCACTCTACTGAACAAATAATTCCCTCAACACTGTCAGACTTTCTACTAAATCTGCACTTCTATTTCTATTAGGTTTTTTCTCATCATTACTATCATCCTTTTCCTCCCACTTAATACTGTGTGACTGTAACTTGTTGCTTGTATCCTAAGATTTTTATTAATATTGATTGTTTCTTCATTGCTTATTTGACCCCTATGACAATCATTAAGTGTTGTACCAAACCATTATTGACAAATGTATCTTTTTCTTTTATGTACACTGAGAGCATATGAACCAAGACAAATACCTTTTGTGTCTAATCACACTTGGCCAATAAAGAATTCTATTCTATTCTATTCTATTCTATTCTATTCAATTCTATTCTATATACATAATATGTAACATATTTTTCTGATAATGAAATATAGCTCTATTTCAAGCTATTTTTCTCTCATCACCTAGCCATAGCCTTATCAGGATTTCAACCTGGGGAGTCTGTCTGTAAGGTAGTAGCTTTAACCTCTAGCCCACAGTTCTTGTAAAGAGATATGTTTTTTTCTGTTGAATCACCCTGGTATACCCAAATATGGGAGGGAGCATACTGCTTCCTTTTTGCCTCTCAGCCCCTCCAGGGGCCATATCCAAGGCAGTTAATTCTTTATAACCGACAAACCATATTCTATTTTATGTAACATATAGGGAGGGATTTATTAGTTCTTTGCAAGTTTGGAAAATTATTTATTATTTATTAGATTTGTATGCCACCCTTCTCTGAAGACTCAGGGCGGCTTACATACAGGGTGCATTCCAAAAGTAATGCAATTATTTTTTTTAAAGTAATTTATTGAACAGATTTGCACAAACACTTAAAATTCTTCAAAGTACAGTCCTTGGGCCTCTACACATTTTTTCCAGCAACTCTGCCATGACCAGTATGTGTCCTGGAAGGCGTCTTCGGGGACCTCTCACAAGGTCTTCATCACGGCTGATTGGATCTCTTCTATGGACGAAAAACACACCTTGCCGCAATGCGTTATGAGTCCACAAGTTCCTGGCCAAACACCAGGTGCCAACGCTGCCCCACCCCCTCCTATAGTCCTGACATTGCCCCAGCAGACTTCTTTTTGTTTTTGTTTCCTCCGATTAAGGCAGCCCTGAAAGGAACCCATTGAAAAGATCCAATCGGCCGTGATGAAGACCTTGCGAGGGCACATACTGGTCATGGCAGAGTCGCTGGAAAAAATGTGTAGAGGCCCAAGGACAATACTTTGAAGAATTTTAAGTGTTTGTGCAAATCTGTTCAATAAATTACTTTTTAAAAAATTGCATTACTTTTGCAAGGCATCCTGCATAGTTTGGTGTCTGCATGGCCCCTGGAGTGGGGCTGAAAGGCAAAATGCTCCTTCCCGTATTTGGGTACACCAGGTGACTTGACAGAAAAGCATGTCATTTTTCCCTGGCTCAGCTGATAAAAGGGAGGAGAGCCTGAGTGGAGTCGTTCTATTTTTAATCATTTGGAGCATTTTAAAACATGACTTTTATTACATACTTGCTAAAAATTATGAAAAAAAAATCTATTGTATTATTTGATCGAATTACTTGGAGGCAAAATGTTTCAGAAGATGTAAGCAATGACTTGTTAATTCTAAACTATTATGAATATAGGTATGGTAACAATCATAGATAGCAGATCTATAGTTCTCCACAGTTTGTGAGATGGAAGTTCTGTTATTTAGCCTTTTATGGTACAATCTAGAAGAGAACATCATAATTAAAGTCTGTTTAAAACAAATGTTAGTTCTACTGTTATTTGGGAGATGGCGCACTTTCTTTTAGCACCAAAAAGGATAATTTATAGCATCTCATCTAATCTTATGCCATATCATATCCATATAATGTAAACTTCCAAAAATGTACCTCAGGGAGAATCAGGAATTCATCATCTTTAAATTCAGCTTCATTAAGAATACCACTGAAGTAGATACTTGAAATTTGGAGAAAAACTCCATAAGCATTCCTAATTAACACTTTCTACACTCTGTGAGGTGTTAAAAACATACTGACAGTTATATACTGTCATATTTGTACATGCACAAATTTCCCTTTAGGAAATGAACTGATCACACCACCTATCCACACAGAGATAGATTTTAACTATTTACTTTAAAAATAATAATCTAAGCCATGTTCTTCCTTTCTGGTTTTAAAAATATGAAATGGGCCAAACTGTTAAGTGGACAATCCCATGACAATCCATCCAGCATATCCTCTAGTGAACTCACCTCATTAGTCCCATTTTTATTGGAGGGAGGATAATTTCTATAGTTTATCAATTGTTCTCTATTAGGAGAGATTCTCCCCTCCCCTGTCCTTCCTACAAAATATCACAATAAGTTCAACATTAAACAGGTTTGCATTTATTTTATGACTCTTAGTTGTTGCCAAATAATCGGTCAGTGGTATTCATGGATTAGATTCTTTCCTTATTCTGAAGTCACCAGAAATTTGATCACTGAATCTTGGTGGCAAACCTGCCGCACGAATCCCAGCGACCAATTAGGTCCCGCAGAGTGGGCCTTCTCCGGGTCCCGTCAACTAAACAATGTCGTTTGGCGGGACCCAGGGGAAGAGCCTTCTCTGTGGCGGCCCCGGCCCTCTGGAACCAACTCCCTCCAGAGATTACAATAGCCCCCACCCTCTTTGCCTTTCGTAAGCTCCTTAAAACCCACCTCTGCCATCAGGCATGGGGAAACTGAGATATTCTTTCCCCTTAGGCTTCTACAATTTATGCATGGTATGTTTGTATGTATGATTGGTTTTATAATAAGGGTTTTTAGCTGTTTTAATATTGGATTGTCACATGCTGTTTTTATCACGGTTGTTAGCCGCCCCGAGTCTACGAAAAGGGGCGGCATACAAATCCAATAAATAAATAAATAAAATAAATAAACCACTGAGAATTCACAGTATAATTTACCTCAGGGTTTTAGTGAAGGAAAAAGGAGAGTCTAAAAATACAACCACCCCCTCTTCAGCCAACTCTACCTCCTCCCCACTTTAAATAGTTTGTCACTTCCTCCAAGTCAACTTTCTGCAGGATCTATCTTCGCTCATTACACTATTGTAATCTGAACTATTGCCTTTGTTGTCCCAGTAGATTGGGGGGGGAAAAGAAGGCCCTGGATCAATTTCACCGATTTAGTACTGATTTTCATACTGAAAAATCTCATGGGATCATGACTCATTTGAGCCATGTTGAATTTTAAGTCCAAAGACTACCCTAATTTATTTGCAGTGCGGTAATTGTCTGGCCTCTTTCCAATAGAAGATAGCTATGCAATGGTGTCGTATATCCAAGCAAGACTTCAAATCAGCCCTTTGCTCCCAAGCTTTGAACTCTCTTAAGTGACAGTTCCCTATCCTTAAGCTGGTTTGTAAAAGGTCATTACAGATGTCACATTGTCAGGACAAATGTCCCCAGGGATTTAAAAGCAAGCATAGTGCTTCCTTTCTGTTTTGCTTGGTTGCTTGTTGACACCAAAATGAGCAGCTGCATCATGTGCTGAATGTTGGCAGTTGCCATCAGTAATTACTCAGCTTAAATTAATGCAGCTATATCTATTCTACTGGGTTTTAACACTCAAGTGGATCACTAACACTTCTGTTTAGCACACTGACCTACTGACAAATCAATGATGGTGGAAGAAGAATGCCGATAGGCTATTGATTTTTGTTTTTAAATTGTTGCTATAAATTTTTTGGGAGGGGGAGTTGCCAAGATTATTAGCACCATTTAATTCATCTAGATGATCCTGTTTGTCTAAATATCCTTTATTATCTCTTTAGCTTTCTATAATTCTATCTGTATAAGCCTTCTGAACATAGCAACATAGCAGAAACTTTCTGGATCATGCCCAAAGGTTATCTAGCAGCATCCCGTGTCACATTTTGGCCAAACAAATACACCTGAGAAGTTCCCAAACATGGACTAGAAGAAGGAATAGCTCTTCTCACAAATCAGGCTCTGCAAAACACAGAGGCCACAATATGGTAGAATGAAGAGCCAATAAATAGACGGGTTCTTCGATAATTCATCTGCAGATTAGGAGAGGACTCGAGATCACCCACAGCCACAAGTATTCCCAACAATTACTCTTTTTGAAGAGCCCCTATAATACCAGTCTCTGTCGGGTTTAGAGCTTTAGAGAACAGGGAATAGCCATCTGCTAAAACTGTGGCCATCTTCTATGAAAGGACATTAAGTTCACACACTGCTTTTTTCTAATGTCTTTTGGAAATAGGTGATTTTTCAGCTATCAGAAATCGTGGGATTGACAGGTTTGAAAGCACCAGATGGGTTTCCTTAAATCCTTAGCAAAAGAATCCCACAAATTTAAGAACTTAAAAAAAAGTGGAATAAACAGCAAAAGGGTGATTAAAACTTTTAGAAATTAATACATTTGAAATAAGATCTTGAAATTAATTATAAAAGCTACTTCCCAAATGAAAAT
The DNA here is from genome assembly GCF_031021105.1 of Erythrolamprus reginae. Classification (NCBI taxonomy): domain Eukaryota; kingdom Metazoa; phylum Chordata; class Lepidosauria; order Squamata; family Dipsadidae; genus Erythrolamprus; species Erythrolamprus reginae. Next base: position 28,112,597 of record NC_091952.1, on the reverse strand, counting down.
GCTTTTGTTTTAAATTTAATTTGTTTTTAAAAAACAAGATAAACATTGAAACATTGGGCACTAAAGGGAATTATAGGGAACAAAGAATAACCATTAAGAAAAGCAGCAGGAAATTGTCCAAGAAGTCACCAGGAGTCAATACTGCCTTGAAAGTAAGGTAAAGGTCTCCCTATCCAGTTGTGTCTGATCCTAGGACAGTGATGGCGAACCTTTTATTCATAATATGCATATGAAAGGGTTAAAGTTGAATGCTAATTACTATCAATGTTGTTTCCAGGGGCTCTGAAAGGTTTTGTGGCTTTTAATATGATAATACAGATTGCCATTGTACTATTCTCTCTTCCTAATTTTGTCTGTTTTTAATACCACTTTTGCCAATTAATGTTTTGTCAATGTTTAATAAGGAAGCAGCAAATTATATTTTTGTTACCTGTCCTGAATGGTGTATTTGCTTGCTCTGGACTGGATGATTGACTAGGAATCTGTTGGGTGCAAACTAAATTGGAATAATAAAATATTCCAACAAATACTATATTAGCCTTTATGAATATGGCATTCTAAATGAATGTAATTACCATTTACAAAATGGTTTTGCTGACTGGAAATTCTACAGATTATAATCCAAAACTTTCAGAAATGTTTAGGTGGCTTTATGTAGAATGGAAATAACAGATATTAACAGATTAGAGGGGTTGGGAAGGATCTTGTAGGAAGGATCTTCTGGACTCACTGGGAGTCAAGAAACAGCCTGTTTTCAGCCTCGGTAGGGGGTGGGGAAGGCCCATTGTTTGCTGTCCCCAAGCTCCAGAGCCTTTTTGGAGCCTGGGGAGAGCAAAACCCCTCTGTGGACCCCTCTGGTGTCCTCCAGAGACCAGAAATGTTCTGTTTGCCAACTTCCTGTTGAACCAGAAGTTCCATTTTTTTGCTCTCCCCAGGGATAGGGGACCAGAGCGCAGGTGCTGCAGACGGGGGAGGGTGGTAAGCAGGTAGCAGGCGGCATCCAGGAGCAGGAGCTCTTCCACAGCCCTCCTCCAGTGCAAGGAAGGATGCAAAGGAGAAATGGGGATAGGTTGAAATCTGCACATCACATGTACAGCCCCAGGACATGTACTTGCAGGGCGAGTGAGCTGTGACCAGGGAATCGGTTCGGGGGCATGGCCAACCAGCTGTCCCTACTGGTTTGGTGAACCCAGCCTCATTTTTGCTAATGGTTCTTTCAAACTGGTAGCATTTCATCCCTGATATGGAGTGATTGACACATTCCTATTGACTATTAAATGTATTTGAAATGAATACTTTCTAATGTAACCCAAACACCCCTTTATTTTTTATTCCCTCTTATGCTTTGCAGAGCATTACTTAACTCAAAATGGATGTTAGTTATGCATGGATGTAATTATCATTTTAATATGGCTACCATATCACAGTTACAAATCTATTATATAGAGAGCATTCTGATTCTTTACTGCTATCCAATTGTCAACTGTATTTTTGCAGCATAAATATTGTAGCTCCATTTTTAAGTTCTTCAGAGATTTGCTTTCTGTTAATTCTATTTTAATTTTTGCTTTGTGGATAGCACTTTTGGTTCAATGTCTACTTCAGTAACTTTTCTGATGTTTCTAATGAGTTATGAATGAGAAATTCACTTAAATTATACCAAATTACATACTACGTTTCAAGTTTACAGTCAACAGGAAACTAAGATGTGAGTTATGGTCATTCAGGACAATCTGAGCGTGTTCATATTCAAACATTGTAATTCCCACCCCATGCCCATTCCATAAATATGTATGCATATTTATTCATGCTATAATAATATAATGCTGTGCCTCTCTCCACTATTAACTGCCATGAACGAGGAAAAGAAGGAACCTGTTATATTTATTTGTATAACACTCAGTTACATTTATTTGTATAACATTTGTTATACAAATAAATGCAGATTTCTTTTTTAAGAGGTAGTTGATTGAACAAATCACTATGGCTTAAGTTCTTATTAGAGAGAATGAGAGGGTGCCATGATCACAAAGGCAGAACCTAATACTTAGTATTAACAATGAGCCAGGCCACTGTTGTCTCTGAAATTGTTATTTCCAAAAGTTAAGAGAGAGATGAAGAAAAATATGATACAGAGCCATGGCTTTGGGCAAGAGAAATACATCAAACAATATGCAGTTCCATTCAAAGTCTAGTGTAAAATAGCAGAAATGGGACAAAATCATCATTTTATATGTCCCTTACAAAAGTTTGTAAGTTGGGCTAGCATGAATATTTCTCTCTCTGGAAAGCAACATTCCTTAGCTACATTCTGAATAATCCTTCACTTATACTTAGGCACTACTTAGGCACTTATACTTAGGCACTACTGTAACGCTCTCTACATGGGGCTACCTTTGAAAAGTGTTCGGAAACTTCAGATCGTGCAGAATGCAGCTGCGAGAGCTATCATGGGCTTTCCTAAATTTGCCCATGTCACACCAACACTCCGCAGTCTGCATTGGTTGCCGATCAGTTTCCGGTCACAATTCAAAGTGTTGGTTATGACCTATAAAGCCCTTCATGGCACCGGACCAGAATATCTCTGGGACCGCCTTCTGCCGCACGAATCCCAGCGACCAGTTAGGTCCCACAGAGTTGGCCTTCTCCGGGTCCCGTCAACTAAACAATGTCGTTTGGCGGGACCCAGGGCAAGAGCCTTCTCTGTGGCGGCCCTGACCCTTTGGAATCAACTCCCCCCAGATATCAGAGTTGCCCCCACCCTCCTAGCCTTTCGTAAGCTCCTTAAAACCCACCTCTGTCGTCAGGCATGGGGGAATTGACATGTTCCTTCCCCCTAGGCTTATAAAATTTGTGTATGGTATGCTAGTGTGTATGATTGGTTTTTAACTTGTGGTGTTCTTAAAATTAATTTAATATTGGATTTGTCTTGTATTGCTGTTGCTGTGAGCCGCCCCGAGTCTGCGGAGAGGGGCGGCATACAAATATGATTAAACTAAACTAAACTATACAAAACCTGGTCATAAATATTTACTCTGCTTAGCAGCCACACAACCAGTAGCATCTTCTAGATTCTAAATTACATTCTCCCTTGCTATTTTCTCCTTTTATTTATTTGCCTTACATTCATTTTGAATTTTTAAAATTATCCATCTACTTTTTAATACTTCTGTTTTGATATTCTTATTCCTCTGCTCAGTTTATTGAATAATTTAAGCAAAAATACCTTTAGTGAAATATCAATTTTGAAGAAGCAAAGCATAAGCATACCTTTATTCACTATTTTAGCTATTCTGGAGCCCAGAGGAAGCCATACAGGGAGATATTATTGTGGGAATGGCAGAAGTGGCTAGGCAATCAAAGTTCCATTTCTTTCTGCATACATTTTGAATGCTGAGATTAATACAATCATCTTTGATCCACCCCAAATCCTGTAGTGCACTCCAGCCACTTTACACAGCTGAGATGGCTAATAGTTTTGCCTTTAGCACCAAAATACTAATCTTGTGTCTGCAGTCCGAAGTAGTACAGTTCAGTATCAGATATTTCAGATGCAATTGCTGATCAATGTTCCTTCTTGATTCACACAGTAACACAAATAGCCAATTGAAAGACTTTCTCTTGTACAACCAGAATTAGCCCCTCTGTCTCTTTCAATTTTCCTGCTCTTAGCTATTGTCAGCTCTTGATGTTAACTGTTTTTGCCTGCTAGTTGTTTTAATCTATTGGCCATGTAATACTTTGCCTTGCCATGTCTCTTTTCTATCCTTTATTTGGCATTTCTTGTAGGACAATTTGGTCTCTTTGGTATTCAGTGAGGCTTCATGGTTTATTAGCTACAGTACATCTTCTTCACGGTCCTTCAGGTATTCTTCCAATGCCCTTTTTTCTTCTTCAGCCATCTGATATTCATAGACTCCCCTATGCTTCTTGGTTGGTCACTGTGTGGATGGAGGGCAAGATTCATAATAATTATTTTTCTGGTCTTCTTATATAGGATTTTTAGTTCTATGTGAATCCAGTTCACTAGTCCAGCTGTGTATCTAATGAATGGAATGCTCAGGTGTTAATTGCCTCGATTGTATTTCCTCTACTGAGTTTGGACTTTAAGATCTTCAATCTCATGTTGTATTCACTTTTAAGCTTCTTCTTGACTTCATCGTGCTTGATGTTGTCAGCATGAAGAATGCATATATCTAGTGATCTTCTTTATCCATACTCTTGATGTTATTTCCATATGGCATCTCGATTCCTTCAGTTTTCATTACTGTTTCCCTGTTGATGGGAAGGGTAGCAGGGGAAGAGCCTTCTCTGTGGTGGCCCCGGCCCTCTGGAACCAACTCCCCCCGGATATTAGAACTGCCCCCACCCTCCCTGTCTTTCGTAAACTACTCAAGACTCATTTATACTGCCAGGCATGGGGGAGTTGAGATAGCTCTTCCCCCTAGGCCATTACAAGTTATGCATGGTATGTTTGTGTGTATGTTTGGTTTTATAATAGGGGTTTTTAGTTGTTTTTTATTATTGGATTGTACATGTTGTGTTTATTATTGTTGTTAGCCGCCCCGAGTCTACGGAGAGGGGCGGCATAGAAATCCAATAAATTATTAATTATTATTATTATTATATGTCCAATCCAATCTCCATTGTAATCATTAAGGAACATTTAATTCTAAATCCATGTGTTTTAATGTGCCTGCTAACTAAAACAGCAGGGGAAACCACAGCTCATAGGAATATCTTAACATTTTCCATACTTCGTAAGGAGTATGGAAGGCTCCCCATCTCCTTCCTCCATAGCTGGGAAGGAAGGAAGGAAGGAAGGAAGGAAGAGAAAGAAAGAAAGAAAGAAGGAAGGAAGGAAGGAAGGAAGGAAGGAAGGAAGGAAGGAAGGAAGGAAGGAAGGAAGGAAAGAAAGAAAGAGCATGTATATAACTTTATAAATTCTGGAGCTGTGATGCTAAACTGTGAAGAGTTTTAGAGCAAGTATGCATTCCTGATTTATATCAGATGATGTAAAAAGAACATCTCGTGACATTTTCAAAAAATCAATATTATATGGCCAAAGTGTTGTTAACATCTTTTTTTCCTCCTCGATGTCATGTATTTGTTATGTCAGTTTCCTTGAGTTTTAAGATGTTCTTGGACTCTTTTTGCTTAGCACACATACAAACAAAAACTTCATTATTGTTAATGGCAAAAGAAACCCCCCCCCCTAGCAATTTCAGGGAAGGAGGAAAATCACTATGGCCTTTGGATCACATTTCTTTTCATTATCATTCCAGGATGTGCATTTTCCAAGAGCATAAGGCTCTTCTCAATTTAACTGGAATGTAACTTTAAATATAGCATTGGGAAGGATAGTGGTCTATTGATATTTTAAAACGTCAATGGAATCAGCAGGAATTCAGTGTAAACAATGCTAGTTCCAAATCAATTCTGATAGGCCTACATTTAACTATAATCAAGTGCAGTTCCAATTTATTGTGCTGTCATTTTTTAAAGAATGAAATGTATGTTTAAGGAAGCAATTTTAATGTCTTTCTTCTTGTTTCCCCATGTCCTTTGTTTCATTTTCCTGCTTGTAAGAAGTGAAATACAATTATGCATTCATTGGCTTTCAGTGTCAGATACAAACCTAGACAGGCAGAGAGTTTCATGAGGATTATGTTGTCACTATGTTACTTAAAACAGCCAAAGACTGTCCAGGGAGACAGGAGGAGATTAATCTCAATGGATTTCTGTATGCTATTTGCCCTATCCTGAGGGGCATTTTATTCTACTACTGTATTACACTGGGCTTGTCCTTCCCTAGGATAAAAACAAGGGAGTTGGCCAAATAGACTGAAAATACCTCTGCTTGTCCTGAAAGTTGTGAGGTCATGCTTCACTCAGAATTCTTAAGCAACTAATCCTTAGAAATTCAGTAATATTTTTCCAAAACCAGTATGGGACTATTCGGGTACTGTATAAGACATACCGCAGTATAAGATGCACCTTACTTTGGGGGAGGAAAATAGGAGGGGGGGAATCTACCTACCAGGTATGTTAACGTTTTTAACATTAGATTTGTATTTATATTGTATTGCTGTTATGTTGTGAGCTGCCCCTAGTCTTCGGAGAGGGGTGGCATACAAATCTAATAAATTATTATTATTATTATTATTATTATTATTATTATTATTATTATTCATCTGGCTAGCATCCTTAATGTGATCAGCTTTATCACATTAGGCTTTTTCAGAGGGAGTAGGAATGAAAACAAGCCTGCAAAGACTTAAGGACTGGAAAAAACCTTCTTTGGCGGGAGTAGGAAGCTGGGAAGATTGTTAGCACCTAATCAAGGCTGAAGATAAAAAGTGTAAGAAAAAATTCGAGTATAAGACACACCTGAATTTTCAGCCTCTTTTAGGGAGGAAAAAGGTGTGTCTTATATTCTGAAAAATACAGTATATGATATGCAGATCAGTGACGTTATGTCCTCTTTCACAGTACACCATGTAAAATTAACAACAACAACAATAACAATAACAGCAATAATAATTAATTACACAACACGCCAAATATCATGGTTATCAAGGTCCAAAGAGTACAGTTTATTGATATCGCTGTACCAGGAGATGCCAGAGCAGAAGAAAAGAACTGGAAAAAAATTACAAAATATTGCAACCTGGCCATTAGCTATGGATGAAACATGCAACACTGAACCACAGCAGTTTCTATATCTAATTTCATATTGCAATACTATTTGGCTTCTTTTAACCTTCATTAACATTTACCTAAGTCTATCTATATAGTTGTTTAATCTCCTATTGTATTTTCCATATCCATGTCATTCAATCATTTATTATTATTTACCCAAATTACAATTGTACATGTACAGTGATCCCCCGAGTTTCGCGCTCTCGATCATTGCTAATCGCTATATCGCGATTTTTCCACCCGGAAGTAAAAACACCATCTGCGCATGCGCGCCCCTTTTTTTCTATGGCCACGCATGCGTAGATGGTGGAGTTTGCGTTCCCAGGGCAGATCAGCTGCTGGGCGGCTTCCCTGGGTCTTCCCCCTCTTGCTGGCAGGAGGGCGAGCGGCGGGCATCAGCGAGGAGCCGGGGTTTCCCCTTTGCATGGGCGGCCAGTAAGACCCCAGCGCCGCTTCCCAGCTGAGTCCCGAAGCCAAACGCGGAAGTTCGCCTTTGCCGTCTGGCTTCAGGACTCAGCTGCTGCAAGCGAGCAGCCGGGCGGGCGGGCGAACGGGCAAGCGGCAAGCGATCTTGGGGTTTCCCCGTTGCCTGGGCAACGGGGAAACCCCATCTTCGGCTCCTCGCTGCTGCCGCCCTGCGGAGCAGATCAGCTGTTGGGCGGCCGAAGGGGTCTTCCCCGCCGCCCACACGCAAACTCCACCATCTGCACATGTGCGGCCATGGAAAACAGGACACGCATGCGCAGATGGTGTTTTTACTTCCGTGCCGCTACATCGCGAGTTTACGATTATCGCAAGGGGTCTTGGAACGGAACCCTCGCGATAATTGGGGGATCACTGTAATGGCATTGTACTTTTTATTCTATAATTCTATAATATTTAACTAATCATTCTAAAGCCAAATGTAGCTAGATGTTGAACCAGAACTATCTACAAGTTTTTTAAAAAAAACAAACACGTGGAAACTTATTAAGAAGAAGAAATAAAACTGTCTTTCCTCATCCCAAAAGATATCCAGCTATGCTAATAATGACAGAGACTTAGTTCAGCAGTAAGGTACACACACTTTCCAAGATTAGCCTCTATGTGAAATATCTTGGGTGGGGACTGGACTTCCTGGCAGGAAAACTTGGCAATATGTCTGAACTTAGAAAGTAGCTGTTTATAATGGATACATTCTAGGCACATCAGGAAGATAGATGAGAATCACTAGACTAAACAACACTGTCTCCAAAGTGTTGCATTGCTAGGACTAGAGACTTTTACAGGGCTCAGAGATTCTATAACATGTGTGAGAAATCACTTCATGGTCAGGACATTAGGGAAAGGTCTTCTAAAAGGCAAGAAATATGAAAAAGAACACTGTTATGATATTATTGTGATTTGATTGCATCAGAATATTATATACAGTGCAAACAAGGACTGTGCTATAGTTGCAAGCCATTTTGAAAGATCACATATTTATTATACTATGTGAATGTCTCACATATATGATTAGAACCTGATACATTTAAAACCAGGATTTAGGGGTAGTGATTTCTGACAGTCTCAAAATGGGTGAGCAGTGTGGTCGGGCGGTAGGAAAAGCAAGTAGGATGTTTGGCTGCATAGCTAGAGGTATAACAAGCAGGAAGAGGGAGATTGTGATCCCCTTATATAGAGCGCTGGTGAGACCACATTTGGAGTACTGTGTTCAGTTCTGGAGACCTCACCTACAAAAAGATATTGACAAAATTGAACGGGTCCAAAGACGGGCTACAAGAATGGTAGAAGGTCTTAAGCATAAAACGTATCAGGAAAGACTTAATGAACTCAATCTGTATAGTCTGGAAGACAGAAGGAAAAGGGGGGACATGATCGAAACATTTAAATATGTTAAAGGGTTAAATAGGGTTCAGGAGGGAAGTGTTTTTAATACAAAAGTGAACACAAGAACAAGGGGACACAATCTGAAGTTAGTTGGGGGAAAGATCAAAGGCAACATGAGAAAATATTATTTTACTGAAAGAGTAGTAGATCCTTGGAACAAACTTCCAGCAGACGTGGTTGGTAAATCCACAGTAACTGAATTTAAACATGCCTGGGATAAACATATATCCATTGTAAGATAAAATACAGGAAATAGTATAAGGGCAGACTAGATGGACCATGAGGTCTTTTTCTGCCGTCAGTCTTCTATGTTTCTATGTTTCTATGTGGTGAACTTAGCATATATTTTATTTATTTATTTTATTTATTTATTTTGTCAAACAATTATAGGGTGATAATTTGTACAAATAAAACATTAGATAAAGTAATGATAATAAGTAACAAAAGAAGACAATAGGATAGGGACGGTAGGCACAGTGGCGCGCTTATGCACGCCCCTTACAGACCTCTTAGAAAGGGGGAGAGGTCAATTGTAGATAGTCTAAGGTTAAAGGTTTTGGGGTTAGGAGTAGAAATCACAGAATCAGGTAGTGTATTCCAGGCGCTGATTATTCTGTTGCTGAAGTCGTATTTTTTGCAGTCAAGTTTGGAGCGGTTGACATTTAGTTTAAATCGATTTCGTGCTCGGGTGTTGTTGCGGTTGAAGGTGAAGTAGTCGTTAACAGGTAGGACATTTTGTTATATGATTTCATGAACTATAAGTCGGAACGGAGACGACAGAGTTGTAAATTGTCTAAACCAAGAATTTCAAGTCTGGCGGAGTAAGGTATAATGAGTCCTGGGTTACAATATTTTTTTGTTTACAACTAGGAGGAATATTATATTCACAAAAATGAATACCATCCTTACATGAATTTTAAAACTTATTTTTGTAATTCTAAATGTTTTTCTTTTGTTATGTATTTTCTTTTCTTTCTCTTTTTCTTTAAATGTGTTTATATTTGTTTTTGATTTCAGTTTTTGTATTGTGCATTTAAAAATAAAAATTTAATAAAAAATAAAAAATAAAACTTTTTCTTTTTATGACCCTTTAATCTCTTAATTCGGAGAAGAATGGTGACGACTAGACAGAGTTGAGTGTTTACTGGCCAGATGCCCTTCCTGACACCATGTGGAGTTCACAGCAGATATTTTTTCACAGTACTTGGAAAGAGAACATCTGACACTACCTAGGATTGAACTCTCGACCTTCCAAATGAGAGGCAAACATCTTTAGCACTAGGTTACCACACTGTTAGTACAAGGTACATGGTTGTTAGGGTTTGCCATTGTAAACTACCTATTGTAGTCTCTTGTACTATCACTTTAAATATTTTGGGCTGGTTCACCATAAGAGGGCGCCAGTATGCTCATTCGTTTTTGCTTTGCCTTGAGGGGGGAGTGTGTTTGCTTAATGTTTATTATATTGTATGGCTTAGTGCTTGTTATGGATTGTTTCTGTTTTGTATATATGTAAATAGTACTTATTAAGCATAACTAAGTCTGTGTCTTTTTTCTTTGGCTTTACCACATATCCCCATTCTGTTAAAATTCTCTGCTCAGTGTATGTCAAAGGTCTCATAGCCTAGCTATACCGAGACATATCAGCACACACCACTCACTAATGTATCTTTTCTTTTATGTACACCAAGGCAACTTCCTTGTGTATCCAATCACACTTGGCCAATAAAGAATTCTATCCTTATATGAATAAGGCTGACTAAAGCAGAACTCTTGCTCCAGGGCTATTTCAACTAACCATTAACTGTCATCTTCAAATACCATCGATGCTGCTTTCAAAAGGAATAATGCATGAAAAAATTGATCAGCGGAGCTTTTGTTGTCAATCTCACTTCTTACCCAATGATTTGATAGTTTGATTAGGACTGTTTAGAATTTTATAAAAAGCTTTTTGAAAGTTGAAGTAACATCTAACATTTCTGTCCACACGTTTTTTAGTGCTTTCAAAAATGTAAATAAATAGGGGGGGAGAGACAGACCCAATTACTAAGCAAGAACAAAACAGTCAGCTTTCAAAGGGTTACTGGCTGAAATAATGTAATGAAATACCAACAGAATGGGAACATTCTTTTATAAAAGGAAATAACAAACATTCCTAGTCTAATTGCATAAAATTCAGCCATGCTCAACAGATGCAACCTTGTAAAGACATTTTTGAACTTAGTGTTGCAAATTGGTCATCTATTATTGAGTGACACCAGAAATGGGCAATCGGTTTGTTATGTGATCATCAATCTCAGGTTTATCTCTCTCTTTTTGTTTTTTAAAAAGACACAGGAAACCTGTTCTAGATGCCATTTGTTCTTTCTCTCCCCCCCTTCAATGTTTCCTCACCCAAAATTCTTTGTACATAAACAATAAGTTCAACAAGACCAAATGACAGCTTTGAGGGCAAAGAGCAGCTCTATATGTGTGGAGACAAACACTTTTCAACGCAGGCATGTCATACATCTGTCTGAGGTTAAGGCATTTTCTGGCAATGCATAATCCAATTCTAAACTGGGGCTGCCATGACAGCTATTTCTTTTTCAAAAAATAAACCCATGGGAGTTAGTGACAAATGTGTCAACTAACAGTCAGCTTCCTATCTGGGCTTGCCTGAGATTCTGTTTATCTAGTTTTTGGAAATTACACAATGGTGTAGCCAAGGTCAACAGACCGATGGAAAAACAGCTCTTTTATTTTGGATCTCGCATTTATACAACATTCTTTAAGAAATCTGAGCCTTGTAACCAAAATTGACCTCATAAATTGACACAGAGCCAGTCGAGTGACATTAGCGGTTTTTATTTCTTGTAATCTAATAGAAGGCACACACATTCTTAAGACTGGAAGATGGGTTTCTTTTATCTATTATTTCAGTTGCTGAGACCTGCAGGGGTGGAATGGGGCTTCTCTAGAAGAAATGAGACCAGAAATCTCTGGCCTGTTTTTAATAATGGGAGAGGGTCATTAAAAATAAATAAATGTGTTAAACTTATTACATTGAATATTATTGATGTTATTTATATTTCAAAAGTGGCAGGGAATATCAATTTTTTCAACTTCTGATTTAAAAACATTAGGGGTGCTCAAAGGTTGTGACATGCCTGGAGGATTGTAAAGATATTTTGGTTACAGTGGTACCTCTACCTACAAACGCCTCTTCTTACAAACTTTTCTAGATAAGAATCGGGTGTTCAAGATTTTTTTGCCTCTTCTCAAGAACCATTTTCCACTTACAAACCCGAACCTCCGAAAGTATAACCAGAAAAGGCAGAAAGAAGCCTCCATGAGGCCTCTCTAGGAATCTCCTGGGAGGAAACAGGCCCAGAAAAGGCAGGGAGAAGCCTCCATGAGGCCTCTCTAGGAACCTCCTGGAGGAAATAGGACCTCCACCCTCCCCGTGGTTTCCCCAAATGCACGTATTATTTGCTTTTACATTGATTCCTTTGGGAAAAATTGCCTCTTCTTACAAACTTTTCTACTTAAGAACCTGGTCACGGAATGAATTAAGTTCGTAAGTAGATGTACTTTTATATAGTTTGGTAAGTAATTACATAAATATCATAACTTTTTAAGATTTTGTTTGTTCATAGCCAAAGTTGGATGGGGTAGCATCTCCATTTTGAAATCTTTTTTCCCTTTCTCAAGCAACTGTATCTCACAGTGAGGGAGATGAGTGAGTTTCTAAATCTGAGATAGAGTATACAAATAACTAAACAGTTCTCTTTCTAATACTTTCTTCTTTGAAGGCGAAGGGAAGCGAGATAGGTCTTGCAAAGGGATTTTGAAATGAGGCCAAAGGCTGCAAGTAGCCTAAAGATCACAAGATACCCATTAGTAGGCAAAAGGCTACAAACTTTGAGCAGAGTGTTGATATTGATTATGATTTGTTTCTTTCATGAATACCAGTTTATTCAACCAGATGGTATCCATTTAGATTGGCTCGTTATTATTATTTTACACGATGAAGACAGAAGTGGGTTTCAGCAGGTTCTGACCAGTCCTGGAGAACTGGTAATGGAAATTTTGAGTAGTTCAGAGAAATACCACCTCTGATTGGTCTTGCCCCAATCTATTCTCTGCCTGCCAAGTCCCAGCTGATCAGGAAGAAATGGGATTTTACAGTATCCTTCCCCTGCCATGCCCACCAAACCACACCCACAAAACCACGCCCACAGAACCAGCAATAAAGTTTTTTGAAACCCCTTCATGGCACCAGACCAGATTATCTCAGGGACCGCCTTCTGCTGCACGAATCCCAGCGACCAGTTAGGTCCCACAGAGTGGATCTTCTCCGGGTCCCATCAACTAAACAATGCCGCTTGGCAGGACCCAGGGAAAGAGCCTTCTCTGTGGCGGCCCTGGCCCTCTGGAACCAACTCCCCCCAGAGATTAGAATTGCCCCCACCCTCCTCGCCTTTCGTAAGCTACTTAAAACCCATCTCTGCCGCCAGGCATGGAGGAATTGAGATACTCTTTCCCCCCAGGCCTTTACAATTTTATGCATGATATATCTGTATGTATGTTTGGTTTTTATATTACAGTGATCCCTCGAGTTTCGCGATCTCGATCTTCGCTAAACGCTATATCGCGATTTTTCCACCTGATGACGTCACTCTCTTCCTTCCTTTCTCATCTTTCTTTCTCTCTCTCTTTCTCTATCTTGCTTCTTCCTCTCTCACACTCTCTTCCTCCCTCTCTCATCTCTTTTTTTCCTTCTCTCTCTTTCTCTATCTCTCCCCCTCTTGCTGGCGGGCGGCTGGTGGCGGGCGGGCGAGCGGTGGCATCAGCGAGGAGCCGGGGTTTCCCCTTTGCGTGGGCGGCTGGGAAACCCTGATCTTCGTCCGCTCGCTGCTGCTGCACTGAGCAGATCAGCTGCTGGGCGGCCGAAGGAACCTTCCCTGGGTCTTCCCCCTCTTGCTGGCGGGCGAGCGGCGGGCATCAGCGAGGAGCCGGGGTTTCCCCTTTGCGTGGGCGGCCGGGAAGACCTAGGGAAGGTTCCTTCGGCCACCCAGCAGCTGATCTACTCGGTAGCGCAGCAGCAGCGAGGAGTCGAATCGGGTTTCCCCTTTGCGTGGGCGGCGGGGAACGCAAACTCCACCATCTACGCATGCGCGGCCATAGAAAAAAGGGCGCGCATGCACAGATGGTGTTTTTACTTCCGCAACCCTACATCCCGAAAAATCTATTATCGCGAGGGGTCTTGGAACGGAACCCTCGCGATAATAGAGGGATCACTGTAATGGGTTTTTAATCGGTTTCATTATTGGATTATTATTGTACGCTGTCTTATATTTAACGACAATATCACTGTTTCACCCATTTTACATAGTTTTAAGTGTGTTTCCCCCTCCTGCAAAACAGAGCCTGTTGGAAAAGTATTTGTTAATTGTCTTGAACCCCCACCCTAGTGCCCCTTCCCTTGCACCCCCCCTAAGGGGAGGCAACGAAAAGAATTTTTGTTATCCAAGAGGCTCTCCTGAATTTGCGTTCCACTAGAGACCTCCCCCATCTCTTCCCTTTTAATGCAGTAAAGAAAGACACCCGCCTCCTTCCTCTTTATCCCTTGTTAGTTAGCGTAAAATACACAAAGAAGAAGTTAATTAGTTGAGAACAATAGTACCATGTTGGCAGATCAGCTCAATTCAGTTCATTATTTCTTCTTCTGACGCGTGATTCTTGGTTCTTCTTTTTTTTCCTTTTCTTGGAGTAAATCAAGTTCCTTTTGTAGAGCTGCAATTTTTTCATTTTTTCTTTGTTCTGCTGCGCGAGTTGGTTGGAGTGTAAACAGATCATCTTCTCCTCTTCCATCTCTTCCATCTCCTACTGCTGACTTGCCCTTCGCTGTTGATGCCTGGAAATTTACATTCGAATCGATCCCCAGCTGTTGGAGCAGCTGTTGGAGCAGTTTCTCCCCCTCATCCAGGGATCTTGCCTGGAAAACTTTGGAATCTTTAAAAACAATTACTGTAGCAGGATAACGCCATGTGAAACGGATTCCTCCTTCATATAGTTGGGACATGATGCCTCTCATTTGGTTTCTCATCTTGAGTGTTTCTGCAGACAGATCTTTTAAAACGCGTATTGGAGTGGCTTTATAATGTAAGTTTGGAATTTGCTTTAGTTCTCTGAAGATTTCTGCTGCTCTCCTTTCCGAAATGAATCTTACGATAACATCCTTTTGATCTCCTTGACTCCGAGAACCAAATGCCCAATGTGCTCTTTCATATTCACCTGGGTCGCATTTAATGTTATTTTCACCGAACCATTGATGAATTGCTTGGATAAGACGTTTACACTCAGCAAAATCTTGTTTAAATCCTCTCAAGCGCAGATTAGCTCTTCTTTGTCTGTCTTCCAAATTATTTATGCGTAGTTCCTGGCGACTTTTCCCCTCCTCCAGTTTCACAATTCTCTGATCTTGTGTTTTCGACTGCTCTTTTAAATCTGCTACGCCAGCACCATCGGCAGCTATTTCCTTTTGCATCTCTTTGAGTAGCTGCCCCATATTAGCAAATGCCGTTAACAGTGAATCCATTTTTCCCTCCAGATCCGTAGTAGTCGCCATCTTTCCTTTGTTCTCGCTTTTTCCCCTACTCACGTTTAAAACTGCAGCTTGCTCCTTCTTTGCCTCTTCTTTGTAAAGTTTTCAAAAACTCCGTTCAATCCGCTCCCCCTCAATCCGCTTTTCACCAAGCTAGAGAGGGTTGTCAGGGGTTAACTTTCACTTTTCCTAATTCACATTAGGGAGCTCTCTGTAGATGCGCCTATCTATTCCGGCGCATGCGCAAATCCCTGTACGCTGTCTTATTATTGCTGTTAGCCATCCCGAGTCTCCGGAGAGGGGCGGCATACAAATCCAATAAATAAATAAAACAATAAATAAATAAATGAAGAGGAAAAATATCAAATATGAGCCAATAGCCCATTTGGATTGTCCAATAATAGCTTTACCCTCTTTGCCCCTCTCAAATTGAGAACATTGCCTTTTTGTCTAGCAGAGATTTGAAGTATCTGAAACCTGAACGATACTTATTTTTAGTTACTACCTTTGATGTCAGTCATAACCCTAAGGATGTCAGCTCAAACCTTATGGAAACGAACCACCATCGATGGGGAAATTGTACCAAACTGATAGTTCCACACATATAGAGACATTGCTTTTTTTCCCCCTTGTAAATTGTCATGCGGAGCTAAACATTTGCTTGCACAATATTTTGCTTACCTGCTAATGAGGGTAATCAGAAGGCCATATTAGCAGGCAGAAGGTGAATGCAAGGGGTGTAGCTGCCATCCAAAGAGGCAGGGGCACCAGGCAATTAGAAATAATTGCAGGTGATGGTAGTGATACACAATGAGAATACTGCTACATGGCAGCACTGCAGCTTGATAAGCATTATGTTGTTTTACAAATGTTTTCCCCAGCTGCCACTAGAATATATGGGGACAATATAATCCTGTGTATTCTTATATGCATTAAAATCACCGCCTGTTTTTAGTGTGTGTGTGTGTGTGTGTGTGTGTTAACTGTTTATTCTGTCTATCCACCTAAATCACACTTTCCAGGCATGCAGCAATAAGACCTAAAGGGAAATAAACTTTTTAATCTCTTTCAGAACCCGGAAGATTCTTCACATCATAAAATACTTCAGGTATGAAATGAATCACTTCAAGGTGTCTTCTCTGGCATATTGCCAAGCAGACGAAGAAAACTGTTCTTGTTTTTTCCCCCTATAGCATATAATTTCAGGCTATTTTGGGTATTTGAGACAGAATATGTAACGCTTCAAAAAAATAAATTTTGCAAAAAATCCAAAAAAGAATAAGAACTGTTATTGCAGCCTTTCCCAGCTTGGTGCCCTCCAACATCAGCTTACAATTTCCTTCTTCTTTTATGAATCAGGATAGGTGTTGTGGTTAGCTCTGGCCCAGCTCCTGCCCCAAGGACTGTGGATGTGGGGGAGACATCCACATGCTGCAGGCCTGTTTTGCCCCCCCCCCCGGTGGAATCTGCTGATGAAGGCTCCTCTGACCAAGAAGACATGAGTGACAGGGAGGAGGAGAGTGTGGCAGACAGCTCAGAAGGAGATCAATTATCTAGCTCCTCCTTGGATTCAGAACAAGAGTTAATGATACAGCCACACATGCAGATAGCGATGCATAGGCAACAACAACTGAGAGATTATTATCAAAGAAAATGAGGCCACCTGTGGTTGGGTGGGGCTGTGGTAATTAGTAAGGCTGCTATAAATAGCAGCCTGTGGGTTTGGCCATTGTGGAGGATTATCTGATCCTTGTGTTACATGACTGCTTTACTGACTTTGACTTTTTGCTGATTTTTCCTTGCTTTGAAACTAAACCAGAGCAAAGTGTGTTTCACTTTGTGAAAGAAGAAGGACTGTGAATTACCTCACAGCTGCAAGCTAAGTATCACAGAACTGATAAGGGCCTTGTACAAATTACCAGTTTGTTTGGAGATGAGTGCTCTTTGCTATACCAAAAGAGGGCTTGGTTTAAGTGAATTTTCATTATAAAGAACATTGTTTTGAATTTTCAAATGTGTGTGTGTCTGAAATTTGTACCTGTGAATTTTTGGGAGGATTCTACCAGAGAGCCTGACAGAACAGATAGGTAGAAATTATGGTAGTTGTAGGCTGATGCACCAAGTCAGGAAATTTCTTCTAGCTTATATTGCTTGCTATAAAAAAGGGAAAGAGAGGAGAAGAAAAAACTATCCAGGCCTTGAATAAAGAATCATCCCATCAATCAGAACTGTTCAGGCAGATACGTTTTTGAGTTTTTGTGTTTTATTCTTCATTTGTTAGTTTATTAAATTGATTTTATAACTGACTGGCAAGATCTTTCAGCAATTTACATTTAGATGTAACATCAAAATTAAAACCAGGAGGTTTTAATTACAATTAAATTCAACACTTGGTATTTACAGTGGTACCTCTACTTACGAACTTAATTCGTTTTGTGACCAGGTTCTTAAGTAGAAAAGTTTGTAGGAAGAAGCAATTTTTCCCATAGGAATCAATGTAAAAACAAATAATGCATGTGATTGGGGAAACCACAGGGATTGTGGAGGCCCTGTTTCCTCCCAGGATATTCCTGGAGAGGCCCCATGGAGGCTTCTCCCCACCTTTTCCGGCCCTGTTTCCTTCCAAAGAGATTCCTAGAGAGGCCCCACAGAGGCTTCTCCCTGCCTTTTCCAGTTACAGTTTCGGAGGCTCAGGTTTATAAGTGGAAAATGGTTCTTGAGAAGAGGCAAAAAAAAACCTTGAACACCCGGTTCTTATCTAGAAAAGTTTGTAAGTAGAGGCGTTTGTAGGTAGAGGTACCACTGTATTTTGAAAAGTTGTGTTTCGAGAGCATATAAAGCCTTAGTAAGAGGCATATAGAGCCTTCTACAATGTAAAGCCTTAGTAAGACCACCCCTAGAATACTGCATTGGTCACCACACTATCAAAAAGATATTGAGATTCTAGAAAAAGTGCAGAGAAGAGCAATCAGAATGATTAGGGGACTGGAGACTAAAACATATGCAGAATGATTATAGGAACTGGGCATGGCTAGTTTAGGGAAGAGAATGACCAGAGGAGACATGAGAGCAGTGCTCCAGTGTTTGAGAGGCTGCCACAGAGAGAAGGTGGTCACGCTGTTTCCCAAAGCACCTGAAGGTCAGACAAGGAATAATGGATGGAAACTGATCAAGAAGAGATTCAATCTAGAAATAAGGAGAAACTTTCATACAATGAGAACAATCCATTAACGGAACAGTTTGCCTTTGGATGTTATGGGAGCTTCATCACTGGAGGCTTTCAAGAAGAGATTGGACTGCCATTTGTCAGAAATGAAGTTGGAGAACACTTAGTCAGTAGAGGGAAGAGAGAATGGTCTTGAGGGACAGAAGGAGGAGTTGCTGCCAAGGCAAAGTTCAGATAAAAGAATCTTGAGTCCAAGGCAGAACTATAATACAGGTAATGTTTCAGACAAACCCCTCCCTAGCTTACACAAAGATAAAGGGAAGGGGGAGGAAGGCACATTTAAACTTGCAACATTCTATTTTTTTTTATATTATATTATATTTTATTTTATGTTATGTTATGTTTTGTTTTGTTTTGTTTTGTTTTGTTTTGTTTTGTTTTGTTTTGTTTTGTTTTGTTTTGTTTATTTTTTCATTCATTCATTTATTTTGTCCAATACACAATACACATTGAAGAGAATAAACATGTAGTAATATATATCAAAGAAAGGATAGAAGAACAGATATAAGAATAAAATATGTCAATGAAGGATAGAGGAAAAGATATATGAATGGAAGAAAAGATATATGAAATACAGGAGAGACAATTGGACAGGGGACGGAAGACACCCTAGTGCACTTATGCACACCCCTTACTGACCTCTTAGAAACTTGAAGAGGTCAATCGTGGATAGTCTAAGGGAAAAATGTTGGGGGTTAGGGGTTGACACTAGGGAGTTCGGTAATGAGTTCCACGCTTTGACAACTAGATTGCTAAAGTCATATTTTTTACAGTCAAGTTTGGAGCGGTTAATATTAAGTTTGAATCTGTTGCGTGCTCTTGTGTTTTTGCAGTTGAAGCTGAAGTAGTCATTGACAGGCAGGACGTTGCAGCATATGATCTTGTGGGCAATACTTAGATCATGTTTAAGGCGTCGTTGTTCTAAGCTTTCTAGACCCAGGATTGTAAGTCTAGTTTGCTAGGGTATTCTGTTTCGAGTTGGAGGAGTGAAAGGCTCTTCTGATGAAGTATTTTTCGACATTTTATTGTTACTATCCCTTTACAAAAACAATTGTATTGGTCTATATGATTTTGGTTTCCTGATCTGGTATACCTTGAATGGCTGACCTGTTGCAATTTAACATCTGCACCGCAACAAAGTCTAACCTGCTGGGCTGCTATTTAAATTACCAACTACCTGTTCTGACTTAGACCTAATCTACCCACTTAACTTGCACTGCAAATACCCCGAAGCCCTATTACTGTACTGATTAAAGGGCAACAATAGTGTGCTCACTATAACAAACAGAGGTGGGGTGTAGGATTTTTGGGATTGTTTTGTGGTTTCGCTTCAAAGAAGCTCTTTGTTCTTCGCTCTGATGATGCAAATTGCACCCCTGAAGTTCTATATAGCTCTAAAAGGAGGGGGGGAATAACAGGAATTGCTCGGCGTGTTTAGTTCGGAATCAGGACCAGGAGAAAAAAGCCAAAATTATACGATTCCACATAAAAGCTTGTTTTGAAAAATTGCTCAGCAACAACAACAACCACAATAACAAGGAACGTTGTGGCAATACGAATAGGTCTGGATGTCTGTTTGAGTAGCCATGCTGGAGTCAAAAGGCTTTATCTAATTCTCTTTTATTAAACTGGGGTTTATTTTTTACTACACTGTTTTATATTGTTTGAATTATATTAGGTTTCCCTGTGAATGCAAGAGTCAGAGACAGAATGGCCTTGTATAAAATAATAGTTATTTTTTCTTTAAAAAAAACCCAACCCAATAACAACATGAGCTTAAGACCATTGCCTTATAGTATCACAGCAAAAATGTCTGGAGATTACAAAGAAACAAAACAAAAGAAACACCTAGAAGTATAACTCTCTTATTTGTATGTAATGGCCTCATGTCCAGCGACACTGTTTTCTATATCTATGGAAATTGATTTTTAAAAAAAGATTTTTATTGAAGGTTTTTTAAAAAAGCTGACACTTATGACATATACAAAAAAAATAAAACAATACATAGAAAACAAAAAACAGAACAAAAAGAAAAATGCATATATACATACATATATAAATGGTACCTCTACCTAGGAACGCCTCTACTTACGAAATTTTCTAGATAAGAACTGGGTGTTAAAGATTTTTTTGCCTCTTCTCAAGAACCATTTTCCACTTGCCAACCTGAGCCTCTGAAACTGTAACCGGAAAAGGCAGGGAGAAGCCTCCATGGGGCCTCTCTAGGAATCTTCTGGGAGGAAACATGGCCGGAAAAGGCAGGGAGAAGGCTTCGTGGGGCCTCTCTAGGAATCTCCTGGGAGGAAACGGAGCCGGAAAAGGTGGGGAGAAGCTTTCGTGGGGCCTCTCTAGGAATCTCCTGGGAAGAAACAGGGCCTCCACCCTCCGTGTCGTTTCCCCAATCACACACATTATTTGCTTTTACATTGATTCCTATGTGAAAAATTGCTTCTTCTTACAAACTTTTCTACTTAAGAACCTGATCACGGAACAAATTTAGTTCGTAAGTAGAGGTACCTCTCTCTCTCTCTCTCTCTCTCTCTCTCTCTCTCTCTTTCACATGTTTTTGCTGAATTTGAAAATTAAGGGAGACTAGGATAGATCTATTTCGGCCTTGTTCTGGCCTCATCAGCTAGCCATACCAGCATCTTACAACTGTGGATACTTAAACTAGAAAGAAAAAACCATCACAGGTCTATTATATCCTTTCATACATCAATACTCATTGTCTAACTTATGCAGTTATATGTATTGTTTTCTTTTGGTACTTCAAAAATTTAACAAGTCTCATTCATCCTAGGAATAATAATAGTGGTAGTAATATATTCTCAAAATAATGTCGATTATTGATTATAATCTCCCCTTCACTTCATGCTCAATCTTTATTGCTCAATCTGTTCTCCAATATATTAGCATTGTCTATTAATTCTCCTTTAGATTCCCTCTATACTACTTATGTTGTTTTGTTTTATTTTCTGGTCCAACCAATTGTACAGTTTCTCCCAGATTTTGTAGAAATCTGTTTGTTCCTTCACCTTTATTAACATAGTTAGCCTATTCATTTCTGCCAATTCCAATATCTTGTTTATGACCATTAAGTTAGTGGGAGCTGTTTCGTTTCCTCATAATTGCGCATATGAAATTCTTGCCGCCGTCATTATATGTATTATCAAGTATTGCTTATTTTTTGTCTACACTTTGGTCCATGATACCTAGGAGGAACATTTCAGGTTTTAGGTCTAATTTAACTATTGTGATTTCGGAAATTTATTATATTGTACAGAGTTAGACAATGTTAGCTGAATATTTACAGTAGTTGGGTTCACACAACACATTTACCCATAGTTAAATTAACTGATGTTTATTCCATTTAACTCAGATTATTTAATCTGGACCACAAACTACATTCTTATAGCACATTATATGGTAAATGATTTAGCTTTACTAGATAAATGGTCAAAGCAATGGAAACTGCAGTTTAATGTTTCCAAATGTAAAATAATGCACTTGGGGAAAAGGAATCCTCAATCTGAGTATTGCATTGGCAGTTCTGTGTTAGCAAAAACTTCAGAAGAGAAGGATTTAGGGGTAGTGATTTCTGACAGTCTCAAAATGGGTGAGCAGTGTGGTCGGGCAGTAGGGAAAGTAAGTAGGATGCTTGGCTGCATAGCTAGAGGTATAACAAGCAGGAAGAGGGAGATTATGATCCCGCTATATAGAGTGCTGGTGAGACCACATTTGGAATACTGTGTTCAGTTCTGGAGACCTCACCTACAAAAAGATATTGACAAAATTGAACGGGTCCAAAGACGGGCTACAAGAATGGTGGAATGTCTTAAGCATAAAACGTATCAGGAAAGACTTAATGAACTCAATCTGTATAGTCTGGAGGACAGAAGGAAAAGGGGGGACATGATCGAAACATTTAAATATGTTAAAGGGTTAAATAAGGTTCAGGAGGGAAGTGTTTTTAATAGGAAAGTGAACACAAGAACAAGGGGACACAATCTGAAGTTAGTTGGGGGAAAGATCAAAAGCAACGTGAGAAAATATTATTTCACTGAAAGAGTAGTAGATCCTTGGAACAAACTTCCAGCAGACGTGGTTGGTAAATCCACAGAATTTAAACATGCCTGGGATAAACATATATCCATTGTACAGGAAATAGTATAAGGGCAGACTAGATGGACCATGAGGTCTTTTTCTGCCGTCAGTCTTCTATGTTTCTACGTTTCTATTATGCTAAAATGCATTTGACAGGTTGTGGGTTAACATGTCACACAAACACAGCTGCTGTATATATTACTATGCCTATATTTTCAAGGCTTCAGACTGAAATAATTCTTTGGAGAGGCCAAGCAGGAAACTAAGACTTTCTACAGTTCACTGCTGTATCCCTTCTTTTAATATACTCTAACTGAATTATACTTTCGCATTTCATTAGTTTTGCTGTCTCCTCCTAGGGCTATGAAACTCTCTCTGTTAGAGTGCTAGTCCTTCCCTTCTTCTTTTTATTGTTTTGACTGCCTCTATTCTGAGGAAATGGAGAAAAATGCATTTGTGGACTAAAGCAGCCTCTAGGCAGGATTTTTTAAAAATGAGAATAAAACCTCAAAAATGTGAATTATTTTATCTTGATTGACTTCATTGTTATTAAAAGCCAAAGTACCAAAGGCTAATTGAGAGATTGAAGTACACCATTCCAACCTGGGACAGTTTGTGTCAAAGTTAATATTGCTCAGCCAAATAGTGAGAACTCGCCTTCTCTAAATACATATTTCAATTTTCTGATGATAAATGTGGGGATTCTAGAATTAGTGCCTTCCCCAGTGAGTTGCACTCTGAACACTTTTGGAAGAGATCTATTGAGATCTAGTGAGGACAATTAAATCACTGCAAACACAGAACATGTTAACAAGTTGTAGAGAATTATTTTAAGATCAATGGCTTTTTAATATGTGTTTCTATATTTATAGAATTCCAAATGGCCCAAAGCATACCAGCTGGGGAATTGTGGGAGTTATAGTTCCCATATCTTAAAGTTGTTAAATTTGAAAATAAATTCCCTAAATGATGCACTGTTTTATAAACAGCTATCAGGTTTAACATTCTGTTGAATAATGTCCTTTCAGTAATGGATGTTCTCTTTTCTGTAAATATGGAAGTACCTCTGAAGAATATTGAAACCATTTCTGGTAGAGTGATACCTTGTCTTACAAACTTAATTGGTTCCGGGACGAGGTTCTTAAGATGAAAAGTTTGTAAGACGAAACAATGTTTCCCATAGGAATCAATGGGAAAGCGATTAATGCGTGCAAGCCCAAAATTCACCCTTTTTGCCAGCCGAAGCACCCGTTTTTGTGCTGCTGGGATTCCCTGAGGCTCCCCTCCATGGGAAACTCCACCTCCGGACTTCTGTGTTTTTGCAATGCTGCAGGGGAATCCCAGCAGGGAAATCCCAGCAGCGCAAAAAAGGGCGCTTTGCTGGCAACAGAAGTCCGGAGGTGGGGTTTCCCAGTGAAGGGAGCATCAGTGAAATTGCAGCATCACAAAAACACCGAAGTCCTCGAAACCCCACCTCCGGACCTCTGTGTTTTTGCAATGCTGCAATTTCACTGAGGCTCCCCTCACTGGGAAATCCCACCTCCGGACTTCCGTTGCCAGCGAAGGACCCGTTTTTGCGCTGCTGGGATTCCCTTGCAGCATCACAAAAACACGGAAATCCAGAGGTGGGGTTTCCCATGGAGGGGAGCCTCAGGAGAATCCCAGCAGCGCAAAAATGGGCGCTTCGCTGGCAACGGAAATCTGGAGGCAGGGCATCCCAGCGGCGGCGGTGGGTTTGTAAGGTGAAAATAGTTTGTAAGAAGAGGCAAAAAAATCTTAAACCCCAGGTTTGTATCTCGAAAAGTTTGTATGACGAGGCGTTTGTAAGACGAGGTACCACTGTATTTATATTTTAATACAACAATCTTATGAAAACTTATGGTTTGTGACAAGCGCTAACCTGATTTCATCCTGAATTTGAATTCCTCTCCCACTTTTTTTTCTCACTTTGGCAAGGAAATGAGATCTGTTCTAAATTTCAATTAATCACAGGTCAAATGTTTCATTTTAATTCAGCAACAATAAAGGAAAATACCACTATGGGCTGGTAGGGAGCAGGGAAAGGAGAAGGAGAAGGAGATGAAGCTATTGCTAGGAAGAACCACCTGCTACCGCACGAATCCCAGCGACCGATAAGGTCCCACAGAGTTGGCTTTCTCCGGGTCCCGTCAACCAAACAATGTCATTTGGCGGGCCCCAGGGGAAGAGCCTTCTCTGTGGTGGCCCCGGCCCTCTGGAACCAACTCCCCCCAGAGATTAGAATGGCCCCCACCCTCCTTGTCTTTCGCAAATTACTTAAGACCCAAGGGTTTTTTAGTTGTTTTTATTAATTGGATTGTTCATGTTGTTTTACCACTGTTGTTAGCCGCCCCGAGTCTGCGAAGAGGGGCGGCATACAAATCCAATAAATAATAATAATAATTATAA
Source organism: Erythrolamprus reginae (assembly GCF_031021105.1). Lineage (NCBI taxonomy): Eukaryota > Metazoa > Chordata > Lepidosauria > Squamata > Dipsadidae > Erythrolamprus > Erythrolamprus reginae. Next base: position 28,087,680 of record NC_091952.1, on the reverse strand, counting down.
ACTAATAATAATAATAATATTGACACCATTTCTGGTATTTATTTTTAATACGACAATCTTATGAAAACTTATGGTTTGTGACAAGCGCTAACCTGATTTCATCCTGAATTTGAATTCCTCTCCCACTTTTTTTTCTCACTTTGGCAAGGAAATGAGATCTGTTCTAAATTTCAATTAATCACAGGCCAAATGTTTCATTTTAATTCAGCAACGATAAAAGAAAATACCACTATGGGCTGGTAGGGAGCAGGGAAAGGAGAAGGAGAAGGAGATGAAGCTATTGCTAGGAAGAACCACCTGCTACCGCACGAATCCCAGCGACCGATAAGGTCCCACAGAGTTGGCCTTCTCCGAGTCCCGTCGACTAAACAATGTCGTTTGGTGGGCCCCAAGGGAAGAGCCTTCTCTGTGGCAGCCCCGGCCCTCTGGAATCAACTCCCCCCGGATATTAGAACTGCCCCCACCCTCTTGTCTTTCATAAGCTACTCAAGACCCACCTATACCGCCAGGGAACTGAGACACCTTCCCCAGGCTTTTATACTTTATGTTTGGTATGTATGTGTTGTTTGGTTTTAAATGATAGGGTTTTATACGTCTTTTTCTCTTTTAATATTAGATTTGTTCCACTGTAACATTGTTTTATTATTGTTGTGAGCCACCCTGAGTCTTCGGAGAGGGGCGGCATACAAATCTAATAAATTATTATTATTATTATTATTATTATTATTATTATTATTATTATATCAGTACAACACAGCAAACGAGATCGCTATGCTGGATTTCATATTTCATCACCAGTCGGGCGCTTCCCAAGCACCTAGGGCTGCGTGATGTAGCGGCAAATTATGTTTGCCAATCCCAGTAAAGAGGCCTTTTGCAATTGATAGATGGAGATTTTGTCAATTCCAATGGTTTTCAAATGTCCGCTGAGATCCTTTGGTACTGCGCCCAGCGTGCCAAGTACCACTTGGAGCACTTTCACTGGCTTATGCCAGAGTCGTTGCAACTCGATTTTTAGATCTTCGTATTTCACTAATTTCTCTAGCTGCTTCTCCTCAATTCTGCTGTCTCCTGTGATTGCGATGTCGATGATCCATACTTTCTTTTTCTCCACGATCACAATGTCTAGTGTGTTATGCTTCAGAATTCGGTCAGTCGGAAGTCGGATGTCCCACAGTAGTTTTAATAATAATAATAATAATAATAATAATAATAATAATAATAATAATAATAATAATAATAATAGTTGTTGTTGTTATTATTATTGTTGTTGTTGTTGTTATTGTTGTTATTGTTGTTATTGTTGTTATTGTTGTTATTGTTGTTATTGTTGTTATTGTTGTTATTGTTATTATGATGATGATGATGATGATGATGATGATGATGATGATGATGATGTTGCGGTTTAAATTGATAACAGCTCTATTTAGGGCCCATTCAGTAGGGATCATAAATGTTGGGCAGTAGATGTGCAATAGTGAAAGTCTGTTCTTTTCCATCACATATGCATAGAAATAATTCAGGTAACGCTACTGAATTCCAACTGAGTTTTACAAAATTCAGAAGTATTCAGAAGTCCTGTGTATTCATAGCTGTCTACTAGAACAATCATCAAGGAGTATGAAGAAAAGCTGAAAATAGTTATTATGACAATTAATCTGCTTAAAGGATAGGAGACCTGTTCTATTTTGCATCTAGGTATCCGCCACTCTAGCCGTATGCTTTCTTTTCCATTGTGTGTCTATTTTAGTTTAATTTCATGCAAACTATGTTAGAACTTGCTGGGAAATAATTATCATAGCAGAAAATCATAGAAGTGCCAGAAAAATTGGCAAAATGGCTGCCAACTCCTACCTGGTTGGAAGTCTTCCTCCCCCTCTCAGTTTCTGGAGATTCTGTTCTGGCTAGAAGCCATGCTATGGGCTTGAAATGGCTGGAAGCCATGCTATGGGCTTGAAATGAAAATGTCCTTCTTTTTCTCCTTGTACCTATGGAATGCAGAAGAAAACACACCACTCTCGTATTTTGCAGCAGTATTTCATAGCTAAAGTAGGCCTATATAGTGATTGACTTAGTCTGTCAACTGATTTATGTATTTTAGTATTAGACAAAGGTTTTGGGGAAAGAAACCTGCATTTGAAACCCAAGAAATCTCTATGTGTGTTAAATCTCCATGCTGCGATACTGAATAACCTTCCAAAGGGAACTTTCGAAATTATACAGATGTTCTCCAAAAATATTCTCTGCTCATCCATCGTGCCAGAGACAACTTAAATAGCTAAATGTTTAGATAATATCCTGCAATACTTTGATTGTAATTTCCACTCTGATTGTAATGTTCAGGTGGTTATTTAAACAGCTACTCGTAAAATTCATAAAATATGAGTGCTCATGCACACATGTACACACAAGCAGGTCATTGATCATGCCAAAATAATGGTGTGTGTGAAATGATGTCTTCACCATTAGGTATGTATCTAAATCAGTCAGAGTATTTGTCTAGCTGGCTTTATGCAAGACCTCTAATCAGATCAGATAAATATCTAGCATCCATATGCACTCAACATTCTAAGAAAATTAAAATGGGGCAAAACTATTTGCAGGACTGCTTCTCCTTGGTTGCATTCACCCATCCCACTAGGTCCAATAGAAGGGGCATGCTCCATGTCCCTTCTATTAAAGCAAGTCGTCTCATTGTACTTTGAAAGGAGGCTTTTTCTATCACAACTGAAAACCTGTATGTGCTACAGGGTCTGTAGGTCAGATTGCCTGTTGAGAGGTTTCTGTCTATTGTCTTATTGAATTCATCCTTGATTATTATTAATGACTTTTTTATTCTGCAAATATTATTTCTCATTGTTTAAATAAGGGTCACCGAGGGTCACATTTGTGAGATTGGCCTCCACAAAAACTTATTTAATAAATAAATGAAAAATAATTTTACTCTTCAGTTGTTGTGAATAACCAACCAACTGCATGCCTTAAGAGCTGGGGTGGTGCAGTGGTTAGAGTTCAGCACTTTAGGCTACTTCAGCTAACTGCTAGCTGTAGTTCAGCAGTTCATATCTCACCACCAGCTGACTCAGCCTTCCATCCTTCTGAGGTGGGTAAAATGAGGAACCAGATTGTTGGGGACAATATGCTGATTCTGTAAACTGCTTAGGGGTGTAAGAGCACTATGAAATGGTATATAAGTCTAAATGCTAAACCTTGGCTTTAACAATCATAAGACTGTTTCCAAACAAAGATAAGGCAATATTTTGGATGGCAAGGTTGACATGTAGAATAAGATAACACAAGAGCACACAACAGATTTAAACTTAATATTAACCACTCCAAACTTGACTGTAAAAAATATGACTTCAATAACCGAGTTGTCGAAGTGTGGAACTCATTACCGGACTCCATAGTGTCATCCCCAAACCCCCAACACTTTACCCTTAGATTATCTACGGTTGACCTATCCAGATTCCTAAGAGGTCAGTAAGGGGCGAGTACAAGTGCACTAGAGTGCCTTCCGTCCCCTGTCCTATTGCTCTCCTATATCTCCTATACCTTTCTTCTATTCCTATATCTCTTCTATTCTTTCATTGATATGTTATATTACTATACATTATTTTCTATTATTTCTTAGATATATTTTACTATGAGTATCTCCTCTATAACCTTCATCATGTATTTTACTATGTGTATATAGATATATACCCACTAAAACCCTCATTGTGTATTGGACTAACTAACTAACTAACTAACTAACTAACTAACTAACTAAACAAACAAACAAACAAACAAACAAACAAATAAATAAATCCTACTTCTTTTTCCTTTCCTTTCAAGAAATGAAGATCGATGGGCAGTTAAGAACCCACAGTGTAGTGGCATCAACATCATTGGCACTGTTAAAATTGCTACTGAGAATGAGATAAGTCAATATGATTGTGGAATGAATTGGCATGTATCTAGAATCCATTTAGATGGAAGTGGCTAAGAAAGAAAGAAAGAGAGAGAGAAAGAAAGAAAGAAAAAGAAAGACAGACAGAAAGAAAGAAAGTTATTCAATTCATCATGATCTTTAATATAATGCTGGGTCATGGAACAAATTCCTAATTAATTGTATAATTTAATTCGATAAATTAAAACAGAAAAAAAATCACTTCTAGCATACTATTTGATAAAATCTGCAGTGATTAATAATGTTTACTCCAAATCTCCAGTTTAGTTGTTGCTGAGATAGTTGTGCTTGATACATATTTGGTAAAATGCTCTGTAACACTTCCAATATGTTGAATATTTTATGTGTAGACACCTTGAGAAAATTTATGCAAAAATGAATTCATCAAGAGATGGAATTTGATTATCATTCTAGGTTAAGACCTCTTTATTTTAATCTTGAACTGTATGCATATTCAATATTTTATATTAACATTAGTGGGAAACATCTGCTCCAATTAAAGTTATTTAGCTAATCCCAATATATCTATATTCTCAATTGTACATTTCTGGATAAAGACAAAGATGATAAAAACTAAAAATTTTCAAAACTTCTAATTTTTACAAATGTGCATCATATTTATCCCATACTTAAAGCATTATACACTGCTCAAAAAAATAAAGGGAACACTTAAACAACACAATATAACTCCAAGTACATCAAACTTCCGTGAGATCAAACTGTCCACTTAGGAACCAACATTGATTGACAATCAATTTCACATGCTGATGTGCACATTCAACTTTGTACAGAACAAATTATTCAATGAGAATATTTCATTCATTCAGATCCAGGAGTGTTCCCTTTATTTATTTGTTTTGAGCATTATAATTAATGTATCATATAAATAATTGTTTCTAAGGTAGTGCTATCTCACACGAGATTTCATTATTAGGACACTTATTAGGATATTTATTAAGATGCCCCTTAGGAAACTATAGGATATAGGAAACTATAGGCGGCAAGCTGGGGGCTTTGCTGCGCTCGCTGCTGGCATCTCCTATGCTCAGGGTCAGGGCAGGGAAAGGGGAAGGTCAAGGCAAGAGGGATCCAGGCCAGGACTCGAAGCCGGGATTCCAGGTCAGTCAGCTGGGAGGTCGGACACTACCATTAAGGGAGATGGTGAGCGGCAGTAAGCGACTGTGGCAGAAAAAGAGGCAGCCACCACTGACCCTGAGTTGTGGGCGGAGGCTACCAGAGGGTTGTGACGGGCCCACCGCAAGCCATCCCCGCAATTAGCGCACAGCCCCCTGACCCACCAATGCTCTCAGCTCCTCGCCCTCGGGCAAGTTAGGGTGGTCTTGTCTGCCCACAAGGCTTGGCTTCGAGTGAAGTGTACCAATGCTCTGAGAATTAAAGGGGAGGGATCAGGAGGCTGGGGCAGAAGCGGGTTATACCACAGGTTTTGAAAACCCGTAGTATAGCCTTTCTGTGAAAGTCGGACCCCCAAAAGTCAAGGGACCACTGTATATAGATATAGATAAACCAATTTCAAGATACCAGTATAATTAAATAAATTGGATTTGTGTCAATACATTGCAATGTACATTACATTTAGTTATTTTTTCATTGTTATAATTTCTACCGGATACTTATATGCATTGTTATAGATACATCCTACATTAAAGTTGGATGCCAAAAGAATTAGAATACAAATGCACACACACACATACAGTATATGTATAATAGGTCTTTTATTTTGTTAAACAATTGTGGAGAAGGGGGAATTTAACAAGTTTAGATACGAAACTCTACCTTCCTCCAATAGAAATATGGTGAATGGCACAACATTGAGTAAGTAAACAATCCATTTCACGATTTCTGTGGATATTTTAAAAATATCTCTGTGACTTTTAGGATCAACCATGAACAATAAAGGAAAAAGCATCCAACACTAGCCCTTGGTAAAGCAGCAACAAAGACTTCTGATAAGATATTCAAATGTCACGATGTGTCTATACCTGCAAAAACCAAAGTTGTGAAAGCCATGATATTCTCTGTGACATTCTATGGAAGTGAAAGTTGAACTTTGAAAAAGCAAAATAAAAAGAATATTGAAGCTTTTGAACTTTGGTATTGGAGTAGCCACTTGAGAATACCGCGGACAGTCAAGAAAATAAACAAGTGTTCATAAAATAAACCCAGAGACCTCACTAGAGCAGAGGTGTCAAACTGGTGTCCCGGATGTGTCACCTGCAGGCCACGCCCACTCCAGGTCCATGAAGGGAAAAAAACATTGTGAAATGTCATGATGGCAATTTACACCGCGAGTTTGACATCCTTGCACTAGAGTCACAAATGTACAGTCTCAATTTATCTTTCTTCAGACACATTTCTACATAAGCGGAATCATGTTCCCGATGTCTGAAATAACTGTGCAGTGTGTTCTTTAACAACTTTTCAACTTTGCAGAAACAGACCTCATGCTCTGATTTTTCTTGTTCTTAGCTTCACAGATATGATATCTAGGACAGTGGAGCTTTAAAAAAATGGCCTATGATCTTTTTTCCCCCTTAGAGATTTGATGTATTTCATGCCTTCATATTCTAATTCTGTAGAACAGGAATCTCCAACCTTGGCAACTTTAAGACCTGTGGACTTCAACTCCCAGAATTCCTTGCTGTAGAAAGTAAGGAAACCTTGACAGAAATATGCAAAAACTGCTGCCTTGGCAAGAGGAGGCCGAAATGTTTTGTAACATTTGGGCCTCCTGAATCAGATGTCTGCTTGATTCACTGAACTATAAGAAGGGGGCAGCTACAATGGGTCATGGTTTTGCCAAAATTCAGCAGCATAAGAGGGAGTGGGTCTTCAGCCACAAAAAATGGCATTTATCTATCTATCTATCTATCTATCTATCTATCTATCTATCTATCTATCTATCTATCTATCTATCTATCTATCTATCTATTGGATTTGTATGCTGCCCCTCTCCGTAGACTCGGGGCGGCTAACAACAATGATAAAAACAACATGTAACAATCCAATCCAATAATAAAATAACTAAAAAAAACCTTATTATAAAAACCAAACATAGATACAGACATACCATGCGTAAATTTTAAAGGCCAAGGGGGAAAGAATATCTCAGTTCCCCCATGCATGATGGCAGAGGTGGGTTTTAAGAAGTTTACGAAAGGCAAGGAGGGTGGGGGCAATTCTAATCTCTGGGGGGAGTTGGTTCCAAAGGGCCGGGGCCGCCACAGAGAAAGCTCTTCCCCTGGGTCCTGTCAAATGACATTGTTTAGTTGACAGGACCCGGAGAAGGCCAACTCTGAGGGACCTAACTGGTCGCTGGGATTCGTGCAGCAGAAGGCGGTCCCTGAGATAATCTGGTCTGGTGCCATGAAGGGCTTTATAGGTCATAACCAACACTTTGAATTGTGACCAGAAACTGATCGGCAACCAATGCAGACTGCGGAGTGTTGGTGTAACATGGGCATATTTGGGGAAGCCCATGACTGCTCTCGCATCTAGCACTGGAAGTATATTCTTTGCTAAAGCTGAAGATTGCCCCAGTAAGTAATCGATTTGTGACCGTTAAGTAAATTTTGTACTCTGTTCCTACATATTTTAATCTGGGAGACGAAAAATTAAAAGACTTCAAAAATATTTAAATACAAGCCCAGCCTAATAAGTTCATCTGGAATATTCAAGGGTACATGAAGAATAAATAGAAAATGTGACTTGGCAAAAAAACCCACCACCCAACATCTTAAAGAATTGTCAGTACACAATTCACATACTATTCAGAAGACAGCATCTGAAACTGAAAGTAAAGGTTCTGGATGGAACATCTGGATTTGTAAGCCTATTTTATAGTTGGGAGACTAAAGACTGGAGAAAGGTGAGACTTATCAATTTGCTTTTACAGAATTTCAAATCTTGCCACGAATTCTTTTTGACCCTGTCTCTGGTGGTTCTCAGTTATGGCAGTCATAATTGTCCCAAGAGGTGCTTTTTTCAAATGGCAACTGAACTTTCTTTATTGTAGTTCAACTGACTGGAGGGAAATGGAAGGATTTCTATTTTTTGCAGTCAGCCAGTTGTTAAAACTTTGAGGATTATTGAAACTACCTGAGTGTCCTCAGAGTCAGGTGAATCAGAGTGCAAATGGGTGTGGAACAGGGATGGGTTCCAACTTACCTCACCTGTGGTTCACTTCCTCCCACATCGCATGGCTGTGTGTGCATTCTGTGCCACATGGATGCACCGTGCAGATGCCCATGTGTTCATGTGCAGTGCTGAAAAGTCAGCTTCTGCACATGCGCAGAAGCAAAAGCCAACACCCCCCCAAAAAAGATGGAGTCTGAGAAGTGCTGAAAACTTGGCTTCTGCACATACACAGAAGCAAAAACCAGCAGGTTGCTGGAACTGGGCATGGATAGTCTAGCAAAAAGGAGGGCAACCAGAGAGGTTACTGGAACTGGTCCTCCCTAGGTTTAGGTTTAGGTTTATTGGATTTATATGCCGCCCCTCTCCGCAAACTCGGGGCGGCTCACAACAATAATAAAAAACAGTACAGTACACAATACCAAATCCAATGCCCACCCATCCAGTTCCAATTGAAATTAATAATCTCATAAAAGGAGTATATATAAAAAACAGGCACACAGTCAATCAATCAACAAAACAACATGGGCAAGGGGGAGGTGTTTTAGTTCCCCCATGCCTGACGGCAAAGGTGGGTCTTAAGGAGTTTACGAAAGGCAGGGAGGGTGGGGGCAATCCTAATCTCAGGGGGGAGCTGGTTCCAGAGGGTCGGGGCCCCCACAGAGAAGGCTCTTCCCCTGGGTCCCACCAGACGACATTGTTTAGTCGACGGGACCCGGAGAAGGCCAACTCTGTGGGACCTAACCGGTCGCTGGGATTCGTGTGGCAGGAGGCGGTCCCGAAGATATTCTGGTCCGGTGCCATGAAGGGCTTTATAGGTCATAACCAACACTTTGAATTGTGACCGGAAACTGATCGGCAGCCAATGCAGACTGCGGAGTGTTGGAGTGATATGGGCATACTTGGAGAAGCCCATAATTGCTCTCGCAGCTGCATTCTGCACGATCTGAAGTTTCCGAACACTTTTCAAAGGTAGCCCCATGTAGAGAGCGTTACAGTAGTCGAGCCTCGAGGTGATGAGGGCATGAGTGACTGTGAGCAATGACTCCCGGTCCAAATAGGGCCGCAACTGGCGCACCAGGCGAACCTGGGCAAACGCCCCCCTCGCCACAGCTGAAAGGTGTTTTTCTAATGTGAGCTGTGGATCGAGGAGGACGCCCAAGTTGCGGACCCTCTCTGAGGGGGTCAATAATTCCCCCCCCCAGGGTAATGGACGGACAGATAGAATTGTCCTTGGGAGGCAAGACCCACAGCCACTCCGTCTTGTCTGGGTTGAGTTTGAGTTTGTTGACACCCATCCAGGCCCCAACAGCCTCCAGGCACCGGCACATCACTTCCACTGCTTCGTTGACTGGACATGTGGACCTGCTGTATGGATAGTCTAGCAAAAAGGAGGGCCAGAGGGGACATGATAGCAGTATACAGATATTTGAGGGGCTGGCACAGAGAGGAGGGGGTCACACTACTTTCCAGGGCACCAGAGGGCCAGACCAGGAGCAACGGATGGAAATTGACCAAAGAGAGATTCAACTTGAAAATAAGGAAGAACTTTCTTATGGCGAGAGCAATGAACCAGTGGAATGGCTTGCCAACAGACTTGATGACCTGCAAGGTCCATTTCAACTCTAAAAATAAAAAAATAGATAGATAGATAGATAGATAGATAGATAGATAGATAGATAGATAGATAGAGATAGATGGTTGGATGGATGGATGGATGGATGGAAGGAAAGAAAGAAAGAAAGAAAGAAAGAAAGAAAGAAAGAAAGAAAGAAAGAAAGGCAGGCAGGCAGGCAGGCAGGCAGGGAGGGAGGGAGGTAGATAAATATAGCAACCCCTGAATAGAAAAATAATATTATTGTGATGCAAATTGACACTCACATGCTACAAATCAGTATCCAAACAAGAAATAATAATAGCATCTTATTTGTACTGCCATTCTCCAAACAAACTAAATATTTACAAGTTTATATATGAGGAGATAGTTTACAGAAAATATGTAACCCATACTATTAGAAACCCACCCCTGGTGTGGAACCATTGTGGGATTGCTGAAAGGGCTGCATTGTAAACTGGAGATAAGTGGTGTCCTATCCCTCCCACTCTGTTGAGAGATGGCCGTTCATTTTTAACATAGAGAGCCTCTTCAATTCCTCTTTCAAACCAATGGTCCTCTCTAACAAGAGTGTGGACCTGCTGAATACATATTCAATTCTATATACGTCTCCATGTACTTTAATTTGTGTATGCATTTTGTGTAAATGGGTTTTCCACAGGGCAAAAAGACAGCTGTGCTTTTAATGAATTTGGAATCATGATGCCTTTGAAATATCAACAGCTAAAGTAAAAAGAGTGTTTCTATGGCAGAAATAATTTCTTCCCTGCAGTACCCTAGGTAATGAATTGAATTTGTGTTGGGCCTGGTTTTATACTGTAGCCTCAACAGACATGTAAAATAAAAAGGTAGTTATTGGATACTTTACCTACAAAGATCAGAATCATGCAAGCAATAGGTTTTCTTGTAGAAAGGGTGAACTGTTCATTCTCCTGAGAATTCCACCAATAGCCAAGAAAACAAACAAATGGTTCATCAAGCATATCAAGCCAGAGTTCTCACAAGAGTCACAAATGACCATGCTCAAATTATCCTGCTTCAGACAAAGACCTAGCTCTCTAGAGAAGGCTGTAATGCTTGGAAAGATGAAAGGAAAGAGAATAGGATGACCAGGACAAATTAAATGGATTTAATTATGGTAGCAATTCCTTCACTTTTAGAAGACCTGAAAAGAAGACTAGGTTAAGGTTAGGGTCTCTATATGATTGCCAAGACTTGATGCCATGTTTATGATGCTCATCATTTATTCTATACAGGAGAATATGTAGGTATGACTGGATATAACCATGCAATATTCATGATTTTAGGTCTTGCAATATTCATGGGCCTTCCAAGTGCATCAAATCAGTAGGTATAAGACATAATCCATACATTTCCATGATATTATTATATCTGTCATAACGCCAGAAGAAAAATAATAATTAAAAAATTCCCCCAATTTTTCCCAACCCCCCCCCTCCCTAAAAAAAATATGATGGCATCCATGGACCAGATCAGAGTTTGTTGCAGAAAATTTCCAGAAGCACACACAGATGACTGATTCATAAACTTCTTTATAAACATAGTCATATATATATTGACAATACCATAAGTAGATTATTTCTTCAAGTAAACACAAGCAGGAGAGTTAGTTTCATTTCAGCAGAGCAGGCTAGCTGAGAGTGCAGAGTGGACAGAGAGAACAGAATGGACTGAGCCACCCGCAGCCTTAAGCTTAAGTTTTCAGTTTCGATTCTCTGCACAGACTCAGATGTGGTAAGCTCCCATTGGCTGGCTAAGTTGCTATGCCTATTCATCAGCTGACCTTGTTAACATGGCTTTCCCAGTTCATTAACATCTTAACAGACCAGCACCGACCAAACCGCCTCTGTGACATCACCAGCAGGTTGCTACCAGTTGGGTGAACCAGTCCAAACCAGAAGGAACCCATCTCTGATCTTGACCTCGTCTAGTTGTGATCTCTGATGCCTTGGTGCCAAGTCTTCATGAAAGAGATTTAACAGTACTTAACAAGTCATTAATATACAGACATTGAAACTGCATTTGCTCATATTAATCTCCCGTTACTCTTTTCCTTCTGTCAAGTATTGTAATTTTTTAAATTGCAAGCTACCTTTTAGGCAGTATTTGCAAATCACACACAAAGCAATAAGCTAGGAGTCACATGTCCAACAAAAGCCCCTGACCAAAGATAACCAAGAGCCCCAAATTAACCAAGCTTAATATGTTGGGTGAATATATCTCTAATCTGATTAAATATGTTGGGTGAATATAGCCTTCAGATTAACATTGTTGCATTATTGCTGCTATTGTTCTTTTATTGTATTAATTATATTAGATAAATATAACTTTTCTGACTTTCTAAAAAGGCTTAGATATGCTGAGCTACTGCCAATAGGTGATAGTCACAAAAAAACTACAAATATGCACAAGGCATTTTATCTTGGGAATATTAAAAAAAGCATATCAAAACAACAGTTTCATAGCAGTTGCTTTAAAAAGTGGTAACCTCCCAAAATGAGAGCGGGTGAAACAAAAATAAACTGGAGCTCTGTCCCAGGAATAGGTCAACTTGTTATGCGCTGCAAGAGCTGCTTGTTGCTGACAGACATCACAGGAGATTTTGATCACTCTTACCTGTGATAAAATTTTAAGCCAAGAGGTGAAGAAAAGGAAACACTTTCAAAAGTGTCAGAAAGATTGGGTTTTGCCTTTAGTTTTGTAAGCAAGCCCTCCTGCCAGGCTATGATTGATGGAACCATCTGGTTTTGTGTCACAGTGGAGCAGGAATGAACTTGCATGAATGAAAAAAAAAGTTGTTGTTTGTGCAAAGCAGATTCGGAATCACATAGGTCTTATTCCCCAAAGTCAGCTTTTTCATGCATTCTCTTCAATCTTCTCATTAACATTCCACCTACCATATTTTTCAGAGTATAAGACTCAATGGACTATAAGACTAACATTAGTTTTGGGAGAGAAAAATGGGGCGGGGATCTGCCTACATGGTATTCATCTAGCTAGCCTCATTAGTCTGGTAACTTTCAATGCATTAATTAATTAATTAATTAATTAATTAATTAATTAATTAATTAATTAGGTTGGATTTCTATGCTGCCCTTCACCAGAAACTCAGGGTGGCTTACAACAATAGAAAACAAAATACAATATAATATAAAAGTGAAACCCAACACTAAAACTAATAATTAAAATCCCTATAACAGTGATTGCGAACCTTTTTTTTCCTCGGGTGCCGAAAGAGCATGTATGTGCACTATCACGCATGCGCGAGTGCCCACACTCAAAATTCAATGCCTGGGGAGGGTGAAAACAGCTTCCCTTGCCCCCCCCAGAGGCCCTCTGGAGTCCAGAAACGGCCTGTTTCCCAACTTCTGGGGGGGGCCCAATAGGTTCATGTTTCACCCTCCACAGGCTCCAAAGGCTTCCCTGGATCAGAGGGAGGGTAAAAACACCCTCTCCCAACCCCCTGGAGGTTCTCTGGAAGCCAAAAAGATCCTCCCAGAGCGTGCAAGCCAAAAATCAGCTGGCTGGCATACATGTGCACATTAGAGCTGAGCTAGGGCAAACAGCTCATGTGCCAGCAGATATGGCTCCACATGCCACCCGTGGCACCTGGGCCATAGGTTTGCCATCACTGCCCTATAGAAACATAGAAGACTGACGGCAGAAAAATACCTCATGGTCCATCTAGTCTGCCCTTATACTATTTTTTGTATTTTATCTTAGGATGGATCTATGTTTATCCCAGGCATGTTTAAATTCAGTTACTGTGGATTTACCAACCACGTCTGCTGGACGTTTGTTCCAAGGATCTACTACTCTTTCAGTAAAATAATATTTTCTCATGTTGCTTTTGATCTTTCCCCCAACTAACTTCAGATTGTGTCCCCTTGTTCTTGTGTTCACTTTCCTATTAAAAACATTTCCCTCCTGAACCTTATTTAACCCTTTGACATATTTAAATGTTTCGATCATGTCCCCCCTTTTCCTTCTATCCTCCAGACTATACAGATTGAGTTCATTAAGTCTTTCCTGATACGTTTTATGCTTAAGACCTTCCACCATTCTTGTAGAACGTCTTCAATTTTGTCAATATCTTTTTGTAGGTGAGGTCTCCAGAACTGAACACAGTATTCCAAATGTGGTCTCACCAGCGCTCTATACAGCGGGATCACAATCTCCCTCTTCCTGCTTGTTATACCTCTAGCTATGCAGCCAAGCATCCTACTTGCTTTTCCTACCGCCCGACCACACTGCTCACCCATTTTGAGACGGTCAGAAATCACTACCCCTAAATCCTTCTCTTCTGAAAACTGTTCCATAAGTTTGTTGGGTTTGAGTGCACTTGCTTTCTTTTTATCGTAAAGCGCTCTTTTTAGAGAGAGAAGTAATGAGAGAAGAGGCAAAGCACAGAAGTTAGCTTCACTCATTAGCGCCTCATTAGGGCTGGTGAAAAAAATCTTTGGAAAAGCTACATTCAGAGTATAAGATGCACCCAAAATTTCAGCCTATTTTGGGGGAGTGTGTTTTATACTCCGATAAATACGGTACTTTAAATTGCTAGTGTTGTGTCTCTGTGTCATGTTGACACAGATCTGCTTGCTGGAAAAACTCTGTTAAAAAATCCACACATTCACTATATGGCAGCAAAAAGCTAATGTTTTTTCTTTTTTTTAAAAAAAAATTATTGGTTTTTTAAAATGTTACACACACAGACTGCACATCATACAACATAAAACAGTGCCCTGTGAAGGTGCACCCACCACCTAACAACATACATACCCCACCACCAATTGGAGGGTCTGTACAAACATCTTTAACATTCTTCTAAGCCTGGATCTGCGTTTTATTTACATATCAAAGAGTGATTCTAATTTATTCTTTATGGCTAGAACACAAATACTACTTGTCATATAACCTCTCACCATGTCCCATCGATCCATCAGTTTCTTCAATTTATTTTCATTGTACACATTCATCTTTACCTCCATAATTTCAAAGTGAATGTGGTCCACCATGTACCGATACCAATTCTGTATCGTCCATTTTGCTGCTTCTTTCCAACCCAATACAATTACTGCTTGGGCGCTTTCCAATGCTGCTACTTTTATTTCTCTAAATTCTCTTAAATCTCCCTTATTTACTAGTACTGCCATTTCTTTTGTGATTGTCCAGTTAATATTTAACATTCTGTTTATTTCATCTTGCTCTTCTTTCCAAAATTTCTATACTACTGAACACTCCCAGAACATTTGCATAAAAACTCCTCTCAGGCTAATGTTTTCTCTATCTTATTTCTGCCATCTAAATGTTTGCATCTGGATTTTTAGGAGAAATCATGAGCCTTTAAAATGATAATAGCTAAAATAAGAAGAGTGGCCTTCTACTATATATGTGTGGTCATCTAAGGCCAGCCAGTGTAATCCGGTCTCCAATGCATTTTCCAATTACCAAAGATAGATTGTCTGAAGTCTAGAGTCATCCGAAAGCAGAGTACTAAGGTGAGTAGAGCTCACAATAATTCTCATTTTATTTCTTGACTAGTTTCATGAGTATGTGAAACAGAAATGAAATGCTGAGATTCAGAGGAATTATTCTCATTCTTTGGAGTTCAACCCCAGCATTAAAGTCTTCCGCAGTTGAAAGGCCATATGGACATCTCGTACATTGCAAGCAAACTACAGAAGTACTAAATCATATTTTTCCAAGCTTTGACATTCTGAACTATGCATTCAAATGAATCCTCTTGAAATCTATCAGAGAAGCAATTCAACAAATAATATAGGGATATAGGTTCTAGCCATCAAGATTCTATTATCACTGAACTTGAGACACAACCAAATACACTTTGCCTGCCTCATATCTTTCTTTATCAAAAGCTTTCCACATAATAGCATGTTCTGTATGAAGAACCGGAGTGGGCAATAACTGAGGCAAGGCAGGTTGTGTCAAGAAAACAGCTTTTATTGCGAACAGGCATGTAAGGCAACAACATATGCCACCCCCTGGTTTGATAGTCAAACCACTCCCACCTGGTCACATGGCCACCAGGCCACACCCACAAAATAAGATTTGTAGATTAATTAATTTAAGCTAATTGGATTTAGGATATTATATTGTTCCTTTATATGCTGTAAACCGCCCTGAATCCTCTGAGAGGGCGGCATATAAATCCAATGAACAAACAAACAAATCATTTCTACAGAATTTAACTCCTTGACTTGGTTGGTTAGAATGCAGTGCTGCAGGGCTTATTCGTTGCTGACTCCAGGAGTTTGATTCTGAGCAGCTCCAGGTTGATTCAGCCTTCCATCCATTCAGGGTCAGTAAAACGAGGACCCAGATTATGGGGGTTGACTCTGTAAACCACTTAGAGAGGGCTGTAAAGCACTGTGAAGCGGTACATAAGTCTAATTGCTATTGTTGTATGTATACCGACTGGAAGCTGTTTTCCAAAGTCTCAAACTATAAGCTCTTGGAGGATTAGCTGGAAATGACCAAAGCTGAATGTGAAACCATCTGTATGCAGAACATGTTCTTTGCCTGGGAGTGCAACCATCCAACCTAGTGATGAATTGTATCATCTAGCCATTGCTATAGTGATACATCAGAATGTGGACAGGCTTTATATTGCCACAGCAATGGGTGGATGCTACTATAAATTATATTAGAATGGTAGCTGCAATTGTGGTGCACTTGGGAAGAAAATATTTATACAACTAAACAGAACTCTGTACAAAAAGTAACGAAAATCTGCTAAATTGGCATTTTTTTAAAAAAAATGTCAATCTTTTCCTATTGTGTGATATCCTTGCAATTTCTTAAAGTAGTGAGCTCTTAATCTTCAGACTGCTCCTTTATTAATGCTTTCATGATCCATTTAGTTTCATTTAGGGTTGATAATGTAACTAATGTTTAATTAATGTACCACTTTGGGGAGAAAAAAATTACAATATTCTTCCAGCTGTCATCTAGCAGAACATTTTTTCCATTATGACTTTTTCCCCTTTCCTTACCTGTTTCAGAGTGTTTATATTTGGAACTGCGGAAGGAAAGTATCTGAGAGACAATGTCAAATTTTACAACATTTCACAACATTGAATATGCTTTTCCAAGAGAATGACAGGAAAAAAACCACATACACTTCCAGGTTTTTGCTTATAGTGGCCCAAATATATGAATTTATGTTGCTGCAGCTGATGTGCAGTCATATACAGCAACATTATGTTTCAGCACCACCTTCAATACACTGCACAAGATAGCTAGCAGTAAAATATGTAATAAAAACTAACAAGGCTCTCCAGAAATTTGAAAACGGACATATAAAATAGCATATAATCAAAATATGTTAACACCCAGAATAACAAAGAAAACAAATTAGCTGACTAGTCAAATACTTATGTAAATAAAAAGTTATTTGTCCTGGATTGCAGGCTAGCATGAGAGTTTCTATATTACTGTCAAGCCGGTGTAAAAGTTGGGGATAAATCAACAGCTTGCCACACTATCTGTAGAAGGGAATGTTTATGGGAACTTGGGAGGGATGAATTCATGAGGTAGCATTATTTCGAAAAGTTCAAGGCCATTATATGTCCACCACCAGAGTGGAAGCAGAAGGAGTTGCCTTGCTGCCACTCTGCCACACTGGCACAACCTGAATGGGCAACATGAATATGGGCATGGATAGCCTAGAGAAAAGGAGGGCCAGAGTGGACATGATAGCAGTCTACAGCTATACAAGGGGTTGCCACAGAGAGGAGGGGATCACTTTATTCTCCAGGGCACCGGAGGGCCGGACGAGGAACAATGGCTGGAAGCTGACCAAGGAGAGATTCAACCTGGAAATAAGGAAGAACTTCCTGACGGTCAGAACAATCAACCAGTGGAACAACCTACCAGCGGACGTTGTGAACTCCAATACTCTGGACATTTTTAAGAGGAAATTGGACTGCCATTTGGCTAGGATGCTATAGGGTTCCTGCTTAGGCAGGGGATTGGACTTGATGACCCGCATGGTGTTTTGATTCCGTCTGAGGCCCCTCAGGGAATGGCTGATCCTCTGCCGGCTTCCTGCTCAGAGGGGGAGGATGAGGAACAGGAGGTTCAGGCAGACGGGGAGGAGGAATCTCAGGCTGAGGGAGAGGGAGGACAGCCAGAGTCCCCCTCGGGGGAGCTCTCCCCAGCAAGCAGCCTGGATTCCTTAGATGAAAATGCACAAGCAATAATCGATCTCCGGCAGAGAAGTGCAACACAACGAAGGGGACAATTAGCCAGGTACTTTCAGCACTAAAGAGGCAACAGCTGGGTTTGGGTGTGGTGCTCTCTGGAAAGGCTGAAAAGGCAGACCCACCCTTCCTGGCTTGTGGAGTATTATCTTTGGGAGTCCTGGGACCTGGCTGTGATCTTTGGCGTCTTGGAATTCTGGTTTGTGACTTTGAATACTGAAACCTTGGGGGGAAAAGGTGTGGGTCTTATTCTCTACAGTGGTGGGTGTGCCAGCAAGAAGTCTGCTGTATTGTCTGGCCATCAGGACTCTGCTGTGAAGTCTCATAGCCTGCCTGTTGGGAAGAACAGGTTTTTCTCTGTGTTTATTTTTCAAACTATAAAGTGCTTTTGCTTTTACCAGCGTGTCTGGCTGCTTTTTCCAGTTGGTGTTGAAGTCTGGGGGCACCCAGACAGAACACATGGTCCCTTCCAACTCTAACAATAAATAAATAAATAAAAATGATAAATTTGTGGGGGGGAGGCAAGGCATGTGAACTTTCAACTGGGTCGGAAGCTCAGATTCGGGTTCCCCTGTGGAGGTGCTAGGATGGCTACAGAATTAAATTGGAATTCTAAACAATGCCTTGACTTGGACTTTGATATAAGTTTGGATGTTACCTAGAACAATTACATTACATTACATTGTAAGATAATACTGTATTGCTAAATTATCTGCTTTGATTTTTCCATGGTACTGAAATCAAACTGATTAGTCTATGATTCCCATAGTCCTCATTTTTTGTTTTATTGAAAAACACACATCATTTGTACATTTGTACTTCCTTCCCCAAGATTTTTCATAGCTAATAGGTTTCAGACAATTCAACAGTTGTTTGAGATCTGAATTCATTCAAGGCCTTCCACCAGGTAGATAAGGAGGGCATGAACCAGGCCCCTTCCCTTAACTTTTGCCATCTTGCGAATTTACACAATTACCTTCAGAGTAGTAACCCCTGCCGTCTCTCTGGAATCCAGCCCCTATGTTCTTTGCCTTCAGAGAAGTCATTAAAATCTAGATGGATCTGGTGGACCATGACTGGAGACTAGTAAAGTGGTTTGTGGGTATTTGGAAGGATGCTTTCTTGGGATTTTTTGTGATGGTCTTTTATAACCAGATGAATTAGGGAGTTGACTATATGAGCTGCATATGTATACTTTCTGTTTGGTTTGAACTTAAGCCATGCTTTTCTCCTTCTCCTTGTTAGTATGGCTCTGGCTTATATTTAAGTCATCTTCTTTACTGTCTACATCAATTCATGCTAATGTCATTTTAATCTCTCTCAGTGAAGATCTCCTTGAGTATAGTGTCAATATCTGTCACATTGAATCTAAAATTGCAGAGATGAGTCGTAATAATAATAATATTAATAATATTAATAATATTAATAATATTAATATTAATATTAATAATAATAATAATAATAATAATTATTATTATTATTATTATTTATTAGATTTGTATGCTGCCCCTCCCCGAGGACTTGGGCGGCTCACAGGAGCAAAACAATACAATACAGTACAAATCTAATACTAAAAAACTAAATTAAAACCCATGTTACTAAAAACAATCAATGCTACACAATCACACCATGAAGCCCTCATGCATAAAGGAAGGTAAGCAATTATGCAAGTCACAAATCCCTGTTTAGTGCTAAGAAAAAAGTGATTTTCTAGCTTTTACAATCACTTTTCCCCCATTCCTGCAACCAGAATCTTCCTCAATATAAATTAGGAACATTTTCCCATGTCATGCATTTTAGGAGGATAAATGACATATCCACTATCAAAGAATGAGGTCAAGAGCTTGGAAAGAGCTATCATATCTGCTCTTATCTTTCCCAGGGATATTTATTTATTTTATTTATTAATTAGATTTCTAATTCTGCAGACTCAGGGTGTCTCACAACAAAATGTCCTCAATAGATGATTTAAAAAGGGTCAGGTTTGTGGCCATGATGGTTCAATCTAAGACAAAGCCTTTTTTACTTTTTCAGCCATGCCTTGCGGACAATCTGATCTTTCCTCAAAGTTTAGTGGCTAAAACTTAGACCTTTTTCCTAATGCTGAGGTAAAATGTTCTCCACTCATTCTTGAATCCAAAAGAAACCATAGCAACATGAAACCCATTTTCCCCCTTACCAATTCATATCCTATTGTTTGTGTTCTGAATCATCATTGAATGATAGTTACCTGATTCTATGTGATAAGCAAAAGAAAGTTAAGCATTGGGCAGTTCTACCACTTCAGCATCTCTAGCTTCCTTTCTGTATCTCTTTTCCTTGGTGGTGCAGTGGTTAGAGTGTAGAACTGCAAGCTGCTTCACCAGTTCAAATCTCACCAGGCTCAATGTTGACTCAGCCTTCCATCCTTCTGAGGTGAGTAAAATGAGATTGTTGGGAGTGATATGCTGATTCTGTAAACCGCTTAGAGAGGGCTGTAAAGCACTATGAAGCAGTATATAAGCCTAAGTGCTATTGCTATTGCTATTCCTACATTTCATTCTGTCATAACATGAGGTGAATAAAAGCGGGGGAAAGTTAAAAAGGAACTATGTCATAAACAGCATTTTTATTTTTATTTTGCTTTGCTTTCTTCATACAGTTTACAAATGTCAACTCTCAATGCTTTCATAGAGTGTTAGAAAACAGAATGGATAGGTGGGGAATTCGTCCCATCTTTCTTCTATTCAAATATACTGCTCAAAGAAATAAAGGGAACACTCAAATAACACAGATCTGAATGAATGAAATATTCTCATTGAATACTTGGAGTTATATTCTGTTGTTTAAGTGTTCCCTTTATTTTTTTGAGCAGTGTATTACAGGAGAAGGAGAAAAGCAGTGTATTACAATCCTGTCAGTGAGCAGTGTATTACAATCCTGCCCTATTTGGACCGGGAATCACTGCTCACGGTCACTCATGCCCTCATCACCTCGAGGCTCGACTACTGTAATGCTCTCTACATGGGGCTACCTTTGAAAAGTGTTCAGAAACTCCAAATCGTGCAGAATGCAGCTGCGAGAGCAATCATGGCCTTTCCCAAATATGCCAATGTCACACCAACACTCCGCAGTCTGCATTGGTTGCTGATCAGTTTCCGGTCACAATTCAAAGTGTTGGTTATGACCTATAAAGCCCTTCATGGCACCAGACCAGATTATCTCCGGGACCGCCTTCTGCTGCAAGAATCCCAGCGACCAGTTAGGTCCCACAGAGTGGGTCTTCTCCGGGTCCCATCAACTAAACAATGTCACGTGGCGGGACCCAGGGGAAGAGCCTTCTCTGTGGCGGCCCTGGCCCTCTGGAACCAACTCCCCCCAGGGATTAAATTGCCCCCACCCTCCTTGCCTTTCGTAAGCTGCTTAAAACTCACCTCTGCCGCCTGGCATGGGGGAATTGAGATACTCTTTCCCCCTAGGCCTTTACAATTTTATGCCTGGTATGTCTGTACGTATGTTTGGTTTTATAATAAGGGCTTTTAACTGTTTTAGTATTGGATTATTATTATAATATGCTGTTTTATTGCTGTTGTTAGCCGCCCCGAGTCTGCGGAGAGGGGCGGCATACAAATCCAATAAATAGATAGATAGATAGATAGATAGATAGATAGATAGATAGATAGATAGATAGATAGATAGACAAGTAAATAAGTAAACAAATAAACAAATAAACAAATAAACAAACAAACAAACAAATAAACAAACAAACAAACAAACAAACCAGCTGGGTTAAAGTAATTTAAGCCCTGTTATCCCATCAGGTAAATGCTATCTTAGAATTGTGATAGTCCACTGTTTAAATTTACTAGCTGCTGACTGCTTCCCATAGTCTGTATAGAAGGCAAAAGAACTGCCACTTCTCATACTTAGATACATAGGGACTCTTGGGCTTATGGGCAGAACTACACACAGCTAGAATGTGGAAGAGAAATCTGGTGTGGGAAAAAAAATGTTTAACCACTCTTGCACAAATGTGAAAGACCGCCATTCCACTGCTGTTGCATTTAACTATTTAGGGAGACCACACCAAAGCGGTGCAGAGAAGCTGAACAAGAACCAGAGGAGAAAGGTTGTGCCCACATCAACTCAGACAATTAGGAAGCATCTCTCTGATCTCACTTACTACCAGTTACATGACATTGCCTATAAAGCAGCAACATATAATCACATTTACCCAGCTGGCAGTTGTCATTGGACACTGTCGAGAAGAAAACCAAGCACCAATGAAAAGATACATTACTGGCTGTGGATAAAATGAATATGGACTCTGGACATGGTAGGAAAAAGATGTGGCTGTGGGATATTTTCACTGCCAGTTGCAAAAGACCTCTGGTTTCCAGTCTCTTGATCAACTGCCACTATCCAAGTTTGTAATTTGAATCCTGCTTATAGTGTGGTGCTATGAACAGAACACAATGTTCAATGCAAATGTCAAATAGTTTCTTCATATGTTTACAATACGTTTGTAAACAATATGTGCAATACAGTGATCCCTCGATTAGCACGGTCTCAATTAGCGCGAAACGCTGCAACGCGGTTTTTCAAAAAATATTAATTAAAAAAATAAAATATTAAAAAATAAAAAATAAGTCCACGCTAGTTCTCTCTCTCTTTCTCTCCCTGTTGCCGGCGTGGTATATGAGAGAGAAAGAGAGAGGCAGAGGTCGGGCGCATTACCGGGAGGTGGAGGCGGCGTGGGGACGCTGGGTGCCGGGGACACCGAGGAGGGGGTGGACGTCTGTTCCCTGAATGGAGACCGCCGGCCGCTCAATCGGGCCGGCAGGGAACAGAATGGAGCCTTCCGCGGCGGGGCTGGTAAGGGGGGGAGCCGAGGGGGGAGCCGAGCCCAGCCCCGTGGCATTCGCTTTCCTCCCGCCCGCAGCCGACTGATCGTGGGCTCCTTCGCAACCTCGGAGAGCTTCCTGGTTTTCGTGAGCTTTCATGCCCTGGAAGCTCTCCGAGGTTGCGAAGGAGCCCACGATCAGTCTCGGCTGCGGGTGGGAGGAAGGCGAATCCCCCGTGGGCTCCGTTACATCTTCCGCTGCCAGCCAGGCCATGCTGGCGGCAGCGGAACAATCGCTGGCTGTCAACTTTTCTTTTTAAAACTGGGCAGGAGCTGACTTGCCTCCCCAGTGCTAAAAAGAAAAGTTGACAGCCAGCGCTGCGACTGACGGAATGCTGAGCCTCCCGTTTTCTCTCCCCCCCCCTCGCCCCTTCGCCTCCCTGTGTTCCTAGGAGAAGTGCTGGGGATTGAGGCAAGACAGACCTTCTGCTCCTCACCAGCACTTCTCCTAGGAACAAAGGGGGGCGAAGGGGCGAGGGGGCGGAGAGAGAACGGGAAGCTCAGCATTCCGTCAGCCGCAGCGCTGGCTGTCAACTTTTCTTTTTAAAAGTGGGCAGGAGCTGACTTGCCTCCCCAGTGCTAAAAAGAAAAGTTGACAGCCAGTGCTGCGACTGACGGAATGCTGAGCCTCCCGTTCTCCCCCCCCCACCTCGCCCCTTCCGGTTTCGGCGTTCGGCAACGGAGTCCGGCGCTGGGGCCATGCGGGGCCGCTCATCCAGGGGGGCGTGGACTGGCAAGCGGCAAGCGGCAAGTGATCTTGGGGTTTCTCCTTTGCCTGGGCAGCGGGAAGACCAAGGGAAGGTTCCTTCAGCCGCCCAACACCTGATCCGCTCCGCAGTGCGGCAACGGGGAAACCCCATCTTCGGCTCCTCGCTGCTTCCGCGCTGCGGAGCAGATCAGCTGTTGGGCGGCTGAAGGAACCTTCCCTTGGTCTTCCCCGCCGCCCACATGCAAACTCCACCATCTGCGCATGTGCGGCCATGAAAAAAATGGCGCACATGCGCAGATGGTGTTTTTACTTCCGCATCCAGTATAACGCAGAAATCGGTTAGCGCGGGAGGTCTTGGAACGTAACCCCCGCGCTAACCGAGGGATCACTGTATGTCAAAAGAAGAGAAATTCAGTGTTGGAATTTGTTGTCAGCAAACCAAATAGCATGTGAGAAGTAAATCACATTCCACTCCTGTGCTCTCACACAAGGTTCGATTTATTAACATCGCCATTTTGGATTCGTGGCCGTCATTCCAACACTGAATTTCTCTTCAGTTCCCTATCCAGGTTAAGGTTCATTTCACATCCCCACACCCACAAGTGCAATCGTGTGGACCAATCCAGTGCAGGGATTCACTGGCTTCTTGGACTCAGTTCAGTTGACCTTGGACTCTGTGTAAAGGAATGTGTGGTAGTATCAATCTCTCTCTCACACACACCCTTCCCGTTTCCCTATCGCTGCTGTGTCAGGCCAAAACGTCTGACTTCAGATAATGGCATCAGACCAGAATATCTTCGGGACCGCCTTCTGCCGCACGAATCGCAGCGACCGATTAGGTCCCTCAGAGTTGACCTTCTCCGGGTCCCATCGATTAAACAATGCTGTCTGGCAGGACCCAGGGGAAGAGCCTTCTCTGTGGCAGCCCCGGCCCTCTGGAATCAACTCCCCCCCAGAGATTAGAACTGCCCTCACCCTCCTTGCCTTTCGAAAGCTCCTATGTCGCCTGACATGGGGAAATTAATGTACCCCTAACTACTATAGTTTTATGTATGGTCTGTTAGGTTGTGTGGTTGTTTTTCTTTTTTATAATAAGGGTTTTGAATTGTTTTTAACATTAGATTTGTACATGTTGTATTGTTGTTGTGAGCCGCTCCGAGTCCTCGGAGAGGGGCAGCATACAAATCTAATAAATAATAATAATAATAATAATAATAATAATAATAATAATAATAATAATAATAACTATTATTACTATTACTATCATTACTATTATTATTATTATTATTATTATTATTATTATTATTATTAATATTGACTTTGGGCTTGACAGATTGATGAATAGGCCAATGATGGAGGACCTTTTTTGGTTCGCGTGCCCTCATATGCATGCACACACACACACACACGCCACCCCCTGCACATGTGCACAGGTCTTTCTGAAGACTGGTAGGTGAAAAAATGGGCAAACCGGAAGTTTGGGGAAACACCCTTCCAATTTGCCATTATGCTGTATTTTACACTCCAGAGAGTTCAGGAAAGCTTTCTGAAACTCCAGAATGCAAAAAACAGCACAATGGTCAAATTGGAGTTCAGAAAACGCACTTCCAGTTTGCCCATTGTGCTGGTTTTTTTGCACTCTAGAGTTTCACTTTCCCTGAATCCTCCGGAGTGCAAAACACAGCACAATGGCAAACCGGAAGTGCATTTTTGTGAACTTCCAGTTTGTTCATTGGGGGATTTTTTTCCCCCTCCGCAGCCACAGGGAAGCTTCCCTGAAGCATCTGGAGGGACAAAACGGCCTTTCCCAAGGCCAAAAATCAGCTGGCGAGCGCTCACATGTGCACTGGAGCTGAAACATAGCAAAGTCTCATGTGCCCTCCAATATGGCTCCATCATGGATGTAGGCTGCAGCAATGCCATTTTTAAAAGGAGAAAGCCAGCTCCTGCCATTAAAAATAAATGAAAGATCACATAGCAAAATCTATGTAAAAGAAATATGTTTTATATATTGGAAGACACACATTTGTGTGTGTGTGTGTGTGTGTGAGAGAGAGAGAGAGAGAGAGGATTGCACAGGAGGAAGATATAAGAGTAAACCTCTGCTCCTGATGACCAGCCCAGATTTGATATTGCAACATTATCCTGGGACATGTATATTTGCTTTCATTCATGAAGATATTCATGCTGATAATGCTGGAACTATTGTAATAAATTAACACATTCCATTCTATTGATAAGTGATATTGGATAAATCTTTCAACTAAAAGCCTGTAAGAAGGAAGACAGTCCATTGCATCAGTCACCTAATGTTATTTGACAAACTTGGATTGAATACATCAATCACCTTTGACCTCCACTGATCATCTGGCATTTTTAATGGGATTTCCAGCTTGGACATAAACCATAAGAAAAGAAGGTGTCTAATCCTTCTGACAGTGGTATTTCATCATAAATTGAAAAATTTGTTTCTATAGTTTTCACATCATTTGGAAAGTGCTTTCATTTCCTGCTGAACAGTTTTTTCTTGAATGCCATCACTCTGCTAAACAAATAATTCCCTCAACACTGTTTAACTATTTACTAAGTCTGCAGTACTATTACTACTAGTTTTTTTCTCATCATTCCTATCACCCATTTCCTCCCACTTATGACTGTATGACTGTAATTTGTTATTTGTATCCTTAAGATTTTATTAATATTGACAAATGTATATTTTCTTTTATGTACACTGACAGCATATGCACCAAAGACAAATTCCTTGTGTGTCCAATCACACTTGGCCAATAAAGAATTCTATTCTGTATTTTTCTTTTTGACATTATGTCATGCTGCTTACACATATTTTCACTGGAAACATATACAGGCCCAAGATCTTTTTCATTCACATTACTACCAAATATTGTCCTTCCTATTCCTATTATATACCATATTCAGAGCTGCAGATTTGTTAATGAAATATTTGTGACTTTCTCATGAGAGCAAAGGATTAATAAAAGAGGGATAACTTATTTATTGGAGAATAAATGATAGCGAGAGCTATCATGGGCTTTCCCAGATATGCCCATATTTCATCAACACTCCGCGGCTTGCGCTGGCTGCCGATCAATTTCCGGACACAATTCAAAGTGTTGGCAATGACCTATAAAGCCCTACATGTCATCGGACCAGAGTACCTACAAGACCACCTTCTGCCGCATGAATCCCAGTGGCCAATTAGGTCCCACAGAGTTGGCCTTCTCTGGGTCCCGTTGACAAAACAATGCCATCTGGCGGGACCCAGGGGATGAGCCTTCTCTGTGGCGGCCCCAGCCCTCTGGAATCAACTCCCCTCAGAGATTTGAACTGCCCCTACCCTCCTCGCCTTCTGTAAAATGTTGAAGACTCACCTCTGCCGCCAGGCCGGGGGGATTAATCTCCCCCCTCCTTTTTCCGCTGACCTTTATTATGTTTATGTTCAGTCGGTTTGAGTGTGTATGATTGTGTAGTACATAAGTTTTTTATAACAATGTGTTTTAAATTAGTTTTTTAATTTTTTAACATTAGATTTGTATTTATATTGTATTGATGCCCCGAATCTTTGGAGAGGCACAGCACACAAATCTAATAAATTATTATTATTATTATTATTAATAATAATAATAATAATATGATAGGATCTATTCAAATTTGTGTGGTCTCAAAAAGGTAAGCAAAATTGGACCTGATTAATAAATTGAATAGAGACAATGAGGAAACCCAGAAGCTGTGGCAATAAATTGGAAAGTTGAAAAATATCCCTGGAAGAAACACACAACAGCTAATGCTGAAAAAAAAATACATAAAGTCACTAGGAAACAACAAGACCCCACAGAGACTTTGTTATTTTATTGTTCTCTTTTCCAATAAACCACAGAAAGAAAATCTGGATTCTACAATAAATATAAATGAGCATATAACTCTTGCTGCATTTTCATGTGAATTTTCAGGTTATAGGAGTAGTTAGTTGTGCGTTGTTATGATCTGAAGGCCAGGTTGTGTGGATGGATCTATTTAATTACTTTCTACAATGCATTAAAACAATAGCAGGCAAGTTACTAAAAACAATAAAGTATTACAAGACCAAGAGCAGAACAAATAAAAAACTGAGAGATAAAAACATGAGTCATTCTTCTTGAGCATTGACTTGCCACTGCTGAGCAGAGATTAGGTCTGTAAATAATGCAAATAATCAATAACTTTACCTTTGCCTTTTTCATCCTCCCAAAGAAGCAACCCCATGAGCTAAAGCAAACAACAAAACCTCACAAGATTAAAAACCTGTTTCAAGAGCATATAGAGTTTTAAAATGTTGAGCCAATGCTAAGCAATGTCGAAACTAGCCAATGCTAGCCAGGCCAAAAAAAGCCAGTGATGGGCTTCTACAGGTGAGTCAGGTACACAGAACTGGTAGAAAAATTTTGAATTTTTTTTCTTTTTTTCCCTTCTGGGCTCTGGGTATATTTTTCCTATTGCAGTAAATGAGGATGAATGGGTATAATTTTAGAAGAGCTGTACGTGCATCCGTGTGTGTGTGTACATACACTTTATATATTATTATTATTGTTGTTATTATTATTATTGTTGTTGTTATTGTTATTGTTGTTGTTGTTATTATTATTATTATTATTATTATTATTATTATTATTATTAATTAGATTTGTATGCCGCCCCTCTCTGGAGACTCGGAGCAGCTCACAACAACAAAACAGTACAAATCCAATGGCTAAAACAATTTAAAACCCTTAATATAAAAAACCAATCATACATCTCATACAAACCATATGTAAAGCGGAAACGGCTCAAGGAAATCAATTTCCCCATGCCTGATGGCAGAGGTGGGTTATGAGGAGTTTGCAAAAGGCAAGGAGGGTGGGGGCAGTCCTAATCTCCGGGGGGAGTTAATTTCAGATGGTTGGGGCCGCCACAGAGAAGGCTCTTTCTCTGGGTCCCGCCAGACAGCATTGTTTCCTCAATGGGACCTGGAGAAGGCCAACTCTGTGGGACCTAACCGGTTGCTGGGATTCTTGCGGCAGAAGGTGGTCCTGGAGATATTCTGGTCCGATGCCATGAAGGGCTTTATAGGTCACTCATAACCAACACTTTGAATTGTGACCCAAAACTGATCGGCAACCAATGCAGACTGTGGAGTGCTGGTGTAACATGGGCATACCTGGGGAAGCCCATGATTGTTCTCGCAGCTGCATTCTGCACGATCTGAAGTTTCCAAACACTCTTCAAAGGTAGCCCCATATAGAGAGCATTACAGTAGTAGATACATAGTAGATAACGTATATTTTTGTGTGCTTGTGTGTAATATGTATGTACACATATGGCATCTATACATATAATTAAATAGTATATTTTGGATGTTCAGTAATAGTAAGGGAAATTGTATCTCTTTGAGGTGAGGAGAGGCCAGGCTCCCTAACCCTAACCCTTGGCGTGAGTGACGTCAAGTTGGCCACCTTTAAGCCAGTCACATGACCTTTAACCCTTCCCCAGTCTCATGATCATCAAGCCATTGCCACCTGGTCACATATCCGGCAAGCCACACCTACAAAATAAGCCACGCCCACAATGTGGTAGTAATTTTTTTTTGCAGCCCTTCACTGAAAAAACCATTTGCTTTTCAAAATGCAATCCTATGTGTAATATTATACTCAAACAGAAACAAATTTGTTTATGACTAATGAAGGAAAGAGACCTTTTGGTGATAAGGGAGGAAAATTTCATATTTATTCCTTAATCCTATGAGTTATATTTCTAATTATACTTCTTAAGAGAGCTAAAAAGTATCCCTCTTCAAATATGACAAGACATATTCATGAAATTGATGCAAGTCTGAATATAACGTCCTGTCAGATTTATCACTAGCTGCTTTTGATAAGGATTTCCTAAACAGTTCATAAACACACACACACACACACACACACACACACACACTAACACACACACACACTACTCTGTGGCACAAACAAGAAAACCTGCTTTAGTTTGGCCAGTGTTTGCATTTTCCTGAAATGACATTTTGGGCTCAGTGCAGCGTAACTAACGAGTTACTCAAAATTGGCTGTAAATAAGAGACGTCGGAGCAGGCGTTGCCTAGTTGATTTGGAGCAGGTAGCGCCTCCATTTCTTCACCACCTCTGTTGTTTTACTGTCAAGGGAAACGCATATTAAGCAGGATTTCAGTCCCATAAAACAAACAAACTAAAGCGGGCAGAGATGGGCTGGAATATATTGTCTGGCATTTGCATTAATTAGCTTATCGTAAGTAAACTGCCCATCGTGCATAATGTTTCCCTTGGATTTGAAAGCAAATGGGTTGCATGATACATTTCTTTCTCAAAGATCTTTTATTCCTGCAAATGTCTGAGGTGATTAAAGACATTAATTTCACTTTGGAAACCTCGGGGGTGTTCCCGCTTTGCATGGGCATTCACGTCCAGGGTGTCTCCTAATCCTTTTGGTTTCTTACCCAATCAGCAAAGTATTATCAAATTCATTGGAATTAGAGCTGAGTGCAAATTGCTATTTGAAATTTCCACTAAGTTTATACACAGGGAAAATGGACAGACAATTTTATATAATAACAACAAAGTTAGAAGGAACCTTGGAGGTTTAGGCAGGAAACCCTACACTACTTCAGAAAGATGATTATCGAACATTTATTTTATTTTTATTTATTTATTTGTTTTGTCAAGTACTTATTGGTGGAATGCAAAAATATAATACTATTCATATTCATGATGCTAGTAAAAAGAAACATTAGGACAGGGGATGGAAGGCACGCTGGTGCGCTTATGTACGCCCCTTACTGACCTCTTAGGAATCGGGAGAGTTCAACAGTAGATAGTCTAAGGGTAAAGTTTTGGGGGTTAGGTGATGATACTACAAAGTCTGGTAGTGAGTTCCATGTGTCAACTACTCAATTACTAAAGTCGTATTTCCTGTAGTTTGTAGTTGAGTTTGGAAGCAGTTGACATTAAATTTGTATCTGTTGTGTGCTCGTGTGTTGTTGTGGGTGAAGCTGAAGTAGTCATTGACAGGAAGGACATTGTAGCAGATGATTTTATGGGTTATGCTTAGATCATGTTTTAGGCAACGTAGTGTGATCATCTTCTTAAAAACTTCCAGTGTTGTAGCATTTACCACCTCTGGGGGCAAACTGTTCCACTGATTAATTGTTCTAACTCTCAGGAAATTTCTCCTTAGTTCTAAGTTACTTCATTCCTTGTTAAGTTTCCACCCATTGCTTCTTGTTCTACGCTCAGGTGCTTTGGAGAATTTTTCAGAATGTCTTACAGGGAAGGGAAAATTGTCTAACTATTCTATAAAGGTGGTATTCAATCCTTTTTATACTATTAAGGAGAGGGTCTGTAGGAATAATTGCCCTTGGGATTTAATGGAAGTGTGGGAAACCAGTAAGCAGCCGGTCCCTGGAAAGATGATGAGCTACTGAGAGCTAGGACATTCACAAGTACCTTCTTTGATGATCCTGCAGATGAGTAGAAAAGGGCCATTTAGACCAGAAATCCAAATTAAAGCATCCTTAACAGATAGCTTTCAAGCCTCTATTTTAATCTGGACAAGGGAATAGAAGGGCAACTAATCAAATTCGCAGACGACACCAAGCTGGCGGGGGTAGCCAACACCCTTGAAGACAGGCTCAAATTACAGAAAGACCTGGACAGACTAACACAGTGGGCCCACACCAAGAAAATGATGTTCAACATCGACAAGAGCAAAGTCCTTCACCTAGGTAAAAAAAAAACTGGACACACATACAGCCTGGGAGAAACCCCTCTCAGCAGCAGCGACGGCGAAAAAGATCTCAGTGTCTTGGTGGATAATCAACTAAACATGAGGCAACAATGTGCAGCAGCAGCCAAAAAAGCCAATACAATCCTAAGCTGCATCAACAGGGGAATACAAGGAAGTCTTAATACCACTCTACTACGCCCTGGTCAGACCACACCTGGAGTACTGTGTTCAGTTCTGGTCACCACACTTCAAAAAAGACATTGAAACTCTGGAGAAGGTGCAGAAAAGAGCAACCAAAATGATCAGGAGTCTAGAAACCAAGACTTACGAAGAGAGACTGTGGGAACTGGGCATGGATAGCCTAGAGAAAAGGAGGGCCAGAGCGGACATGATAGCAGTCTATAGGTATACGAGGGGTTGCCACAGATAGGAGGGGATCACTTTATTCTCCAGGTCACCGGAGGGCCGGATGAGGAACAACGGCTGGAAGCTGACCAAGGAGAGATTCAACCTGGAAATAAGGATGAACTTCCTGACGGTCAGAACGATCAACCAGTGGAACAACCTACCAGCGGACATTGTGAACTCCAACACTCTGGACATTTTAAAGAGGAAATTGGACTGCCATTTGGCTAGGATGCTATAGAGTTCCTGCTTAGACAGAGGGTTGGACTTGATGACCCGCATGGTCCCTTCCAACTCTAATAAACAAACAAACAAACAAACAAACAAACCAATAAATAAATAAATAAATAAATAAATAAAATCCATCCATAGAAGGGTGTCTAATCTGTCTTGTTCAGATTATTAGAACGTTTTTTTTCCTGACATTCAGCTGAATCAGCTTGTAACCTGAGACCATTAATCCATGTTCTGCATTCTGGAATAATGGAGAACAAGTTCTGACCTTCTGTGTGACAGCTTGTAACACACCTCCAAGGGAGAAAACAGTGGTCAGACAACTGGGGCAGAGCTGATGCATTGTGCCTGGACTGGTGTGTCATTTTTTTTTTTTTAATGATTTGACAACTGCAGCTGAGCAGGAAAGTTTGGGCCAAAGTTAACAGGCTATTCTTATTTAAAGTGGCAAAGTAGAATATAGGTACAGATAAATATTTTTATAACTTATAGATAAGAAGAAATTAATTGGATGTTAACTTACCAAAAAATAGTTGGATTTGTATTTGCATTGTTGTTGACAGTCATCTGAAAGTTGTGTCTGTGTTTTGTTTTTATGAGGTTTTTTAATGTATGGAAACCTAATAAAAATTATTTTAAAATATATTAAAAAATAAATAAAGTGGCAAAGGCAGGAATAGTATGTGAACCTATGTGGAGGCTGGGCAGAGTTGAAATTGCACAACAGGGGGGAAAAGGCAGATTTGATAAGTAGTAATAGAAATTGGACAAAGGTGTTCAGTTCTGGAGACCTCACCTACAAAAAGATATTGACAAAATTGAACGGGTCCAAAGACGGGCTACAAGAATGGTGGAAGGTCTTAAGCATAAAACGTATCAGGAAAGACTTAATGAACTCAATCTGTATAGTCTGGAGGACAGAAGGAAAAGGGGGGACATGATCGAAACATTTAAATATATTAAAGGGTTAAATAAGGTCCAGGAGGGAAGTGTTTTTAATAGGAAAGTGAACACAAGGACAAGGGGACACAATCTGAAGTTAGTTGGGGGAAAGATCAAAAGCAACATGAGAAAATATTATTTTACTGAAAGAGTAGTAGATCCTTGGAACAAACTTCCAGCAGACGTGGTAGATAAATCCACAGTAACTGAATTTAAACATGCCTGGGATAAACATATATCCATCCTAAGATAAAATACAGAAAATAGTATAAGGGCAGACTAGATGGACCATGAGGTCTTTTTCTGCCATCACACTTCTATGTTTCTATGTTTCTAAGAAGCCTCCTATGACACAGAGTGCCACTGATAGAGCAACACAAAGTTGGACCTAGTTTAGCAAGGGCCCTTGACTTATCAGACATAAGTCAAGCAGCCCCATTGGGGAATATAGTTTGATTTATAGGCCTGGCATTGTCTCCCCAGGAATACAGTACCTATTAAAACTCCAACTTTCTCTTAAACTGTTTATAAAATGTTTTATCAACTATTCATAAAATGTTGATAAATACTTATGAGAGTATCTATCAATAAATGGCAGTTTTGCAATGCTTGCAGGATTGCTGGTTCTCTTTACTAAGAGAAAGTAGGATTAAAACAATCTATACCAGTGATGGCGAACCTATGGCACGGGTGCCACAGGTGGCACATGGAGCCATACCTGGTGGCACATGAGCTGCTGCCCTAGCTCAGCTCCAACGTGCATGTGTGTGCCAGCCAGCTGATTTTTGGCTCACCCAGAGGCTCTGAGAGGACATTTTTGGCTTCCAGAGAGCCTCCAGTGGGATGGGGAGGGCATTTTTACCCTCTCACAGTTCCAGGGAAGCCTTTGGAGCCTGGGAAGGGTGAAACATGAGCCTACTGGGCCCACCAGAAGTTGGGAAACAGGTAATTTCCGGCCTCCAGTGGGCCTCCGGGGGAGAGGGGAAGCTGTTTTCCCCCACCCCAGGCATTGAATTATAAGTGTGGGCACTTGTGACAGCACATGCGCAAGCTCCACCCTTTTTTGGCACCCGAGGGAAAAAAGGTTCACCATCACTGATCTATACCATCATTTCCAACACCTCATGTCAGATATTTGCCACATTGGACCATATCTTCCCCTCAGTTATTTTTTAATCAAAGCTAAATATATGTATGGTCTGTATGAGATGTATGATTGTTTTTTATATTAAGGGTTTTTTAAAAAAATTAAACTATTGGATTTGTACTGTTTTATTGTTGTGAGCCGCTCCGAGTCTCCGGAGAGGGGCGGCATACAAATCTAATATATATAGTTTATATATATATTCTCACAACCTGTGAAGCCATTCCAATTGTTAATTGTCCTTGCCAGAATACCTCCGGAACCGCCTTCTACCGCACGAATCCCAGCGGCTGATAAGGTCCCACAGAGTTGGCCTTCTCCGGGTCCCGTCGACCAAACAATGTCGTTTGGCGGGCTCCAGGGGAAGAGCCTTCTTTGTGGTGGCCCCGGCCCTCTGGAACCAACTACCCCCGGAGATTAGAACGGCCCCCACCCTCCTTGTCTTTCACAAGTTACTCAAGACCCACCTGTATCGCCAGGCATGGGGGAACTAAGACATCTCCCCCAGGCTTTTTATATTTCATGTTTGGTATGTATGTGCTGTATGGTTTTTAATTGTTGGGGTTTTTATATATTTTTTATTATTAGATTTGTCCCATTGTTACACTGTTTCTTATTACTGTTGTGAGCCGCCCCGAGTCTTCGGAGGGGAGTGGCATACAAGTCTAATAAATTATTATTATTATTATTATTATTATTATTATTATTATTATTAGGACAATTAATTCCAAGTTGTTTCTCTCCTTGATTAGTTTCCATCCATTGTTTCTTGTATTGCCTTCTGGTGCTTTGGAAAATAATTTGACCCCTTCTTCTTTGTGGTGCCCCTCAAATATTGAAATACTGCTTTCCGATATTTATTTCTTGATTCTTTCTTGCTGTAAAAAAATCATATCTTCTTCTATCATCTGACTGCAATCATAGATCACTTCAGCAATACCCTGAGTCTGACTTTTTACCATTCAAATTGTTTTCACCTTTTCCACCCTAACAGACTCAAGCTCCACCCGGATAAGACGGAGTGGCTGTGGGTTTTGCCTCCCAAGGACAATTCCATCTGTCCGTCCATCACCCTGGGGGGGGGGGAATTATTGACCCCCTCAGAGAGGGTCCGCAACTTGGGTGTCCTCCTCAATCCACAGCTCACATTAGAAAAACATCTCTCAGCTGTGGCGAGGGGGGCGTTTGCCCAGGTTCGCCTGGTGCACCAGTTGCGGCCCTATCTGGACCGGGACTTATTACTCACAGTCACTCATGCCCTCATCACCTCGAGGATCGACTACTGTAATGCTCTCTACATGGGGCTACCTTTGAAAAGTGTTCGGAAACTTCAGATCGTGCAGAATGCAGCTGCGAGAGCAGTCATGGGCTTACCCAGGTATGCCCATGTTTCACCATCACTCCGCAGTCTGCATTGGCTGCCGATCAATTTCCGGTCACAATTCAAAGTGTTGGTTATGACCTTTAAAGCCCTTCATGGCATTGGACCAGAATATCTCCGAGACCGCCTCCTGCCGCACGAATCCCAGCGACCGATTAGGTCCCACAGAGTGGGCCTTCTCCGGGTCCCGTCAACTAAACAATGTCGGTTGGCGGGCCCCAGGGGAAGAGCCTTCTCTGTGGCGGCACCGGCCCTCTGGAACCAACTCCCCCCGGAGATTAGAACTGCCCCTACTCTTCCTGCCTTCCCTAAACTCCTTAAAACCCACCTTTGCCGTCAGGCATGGGGGAATTGAAACATCTCCCCCTGGGCATGTTTGATTTATATATGGTATGCTTGTGTGTATGTCTGTTAGTATATGGGGTCTTTTTTAAATCTTTAAATATTAAATTTGTCAGATTATTTATGATTTGTTTCCACGTGTTGTGAGCCGCCCCGAGTCTTCGGAGAGGGGCGGCATACAAATCTAAGTAATAAATAAATAAATAATAAATAAATAAATAAATAAATAAATAATAAGTTCTCAGTTGGAGGCATTAACTAGGAGAACCTTGAACTTAACAACATAAACGTATAGAACACAAATAAACCACTGCAATTCATTTGGTCCAGAAATGGCATTGTGTTTTCCAGATGTTTTGGCTACTGCCCTCATATGGTGGCTATAGATCACTTCATTTGCAGCAAAATTGTCATTGTTGTACTAATTGACACTGATGTAGACTTTCACATGACTCCACTCATTAACCCCACTTTTAGTTATTCTTTCTAAACATTAATGCCTTATCCAAGTATGAAGAAGTCTTTACACAGAGCTGCTAGCAAAATAAAATTCAAGTTGAAATAATAATTAAAATAATTAAACACAACAATAAAAGAAAGAAACCATTAAAATCTGCTTTGCAGATCCCATTAGAAGTCAAGTGCTTCTTGAATAAAAGCTATTTCTTTCTGTTGCAAATATAATAGCAGTCAAGCTAATCTGACCTTTCTTGATGGCATATTTCAAAGTCTAGGCTCAGCCATCAAATTAGCTTTCTTCATTATGCTTTTCAAATGAAACTCTAATGATAGTGGGCCTAAGTGGGGTGTCTCTCTCCCTCTCTTCTGGATCTTAAAAACCAGGCAGGATCATTTAAGGATATATTATAAAAATGCACGATTTAAGGTTGCAAAATATAAATGCCTCTCAAATCCAGTTCCTGCAATTGCTCTTCATATGTCACAGTTTCCAGTCCCCTAAGTGTTCTGTCGAGCTCTCTGGTAGAATCCTCCCGAAAATGCACAGATACAATTTCAGACAGATACACGTTTGACAATTCAAAACAATGTTCTTTATACAAAAAATGCAAATAAACGGAGCACTCTTTTTGTATAGCAAAGCGCACTCGTCTCCAAACAAACTGGTAATTTGTACAAGTCCCTTATCAGTTCTGTGATACTTATCTTGCAGCTGTGAGGCAATTCACAGTCCTTCTTCTTTCACAAAGTGAAACACTCTTTGCTCTGGTTTAGTTTCAAAGCGGGGAAAAATCAGCACACAAAGGTCAAAGTCAGCAAAGCAGGCACGAAACACAATGATCAGATAATCCTCCACAATGGCCAAACCCACAGGCTGCTATTTATAGCAGCCTCACTAATTACCCCAGCCCCACCCAACCACAGGTGGCCTCATTTTCTTTGATAATATTCTCTCAGTTGTTGTTGCCTATGCATTGCTCTCCGCATGCGTGGCTGTATCATTAACTCTTGTTCCGAATCCAAAGAGGAGCTAGATAATTGATCTCCTTCTGAGCTGTCTGCCACACTCTCCTCCTCCCTGTCACCCATGTCTTCTTGGTCAGAGGAGCCTTCATCATCAGATTCCACCGGGAGCAAAACAGGCCTGCAGCATGTGGATGTCTCCCCCACATCCACAGTCCTTGGGGCAGGAGCTGGGCCAGAGCTAACCACAACACTAAGCAACCCGGATGATTAGGGGACTGGACTAT
The DNA here is from genome assembly GCF_031021105.1 of Erythrolamprus reginae. Lineage (NCBI taxonomy): Eukaryota > Metazoa > Chordata > Lepidosauria > Squamata > Dipsadidae > Erythrolamprus > Erythrolamprus reginae. The sequence continues at coordinate 28,050,185 of NC_091952.1, read as the reverse complement.
AACATACAAAGAACAGTTGCAGGGAGTGGGCATGGCTAGTCTATGGAAGAAAATGAATAATGGATGGAAGCTGACCAAGAGAGATTCAACCTGGAAATAAGGAGGACCTTTCTGATGGTGAGAGTGATCAACTAGTGGAACAGCTTGCCTGCAGAGGTTGTGAGAGTTCCAACACTTGAGATTTTCAAAGAGAGATTGGACTGCCATTTGTCCAAAATGGTGCAGGGGTTGGACTGGATGACCTACAAAGTCCCTTCCAACTCTAATAATCTGTAATCTGTAATACATATTTTTAAATATATTCTATGCGGTTTTTATACCCAGGGCTACATCTGAACATTCAAGGAACATAAATGGGGGCAATATACTGGCTCTGTTAGAAAGTGCTATTACTAACATATTGTAAGCCGCCCTGAGTCTAAGGAGAAGGGCAGCATAAAAATTGTATTAATTAATTAATTAATTAATTAATTAATTAATTTAGTTTGTTTAAAACTTCATTCTAATCAATGCATGAATCAAGCGAGTGGGTTCATTTGATTCTTACTAGAATTCACCAAATTTGAAATCTGAATTTTTCCAGCATCACTGGACTCTTTACTTGAGATAGCAGAATTGTTTTTTTCGTATTTGTGCTGAGGATAAAGAAAACTTGTTTGTCTGGCTAATACGCCTGAAGATAGATTAGGGCAGCTTGGGTTACAGAAGGTTCTTCTCAGTTACAATACAATTAGTCCTTGATTTATGACCAAAATCAAGCTCAACATTTCTGTTGCTCAGCTAGACATTTGTTAAGTGATTTTTGCTCCATTTTATGACCTTTCTTGCCACTGTTGTTAAGTGAATCATTGCAGTTGTTAATTTAGTTACTAACATGTTTTTAAGCGAATCTGACTTCCCCATTGACTTTGTCAGAAGATCGCAAAAGTTGATCACGTGACCCTGGGATAGTGCAATGGTCATAAATATGAACCAATCACCAAACATCCAAGTTTTGATCACATGACTTTGGGGATGCTGCAACAGTGAAAAATGGTCATAAGTCACTTTTTTTAGTTTTGTTGTAACTTCGAATTTAGTCATTAAAGTGAACTTTTGTAAATCGAGGACTATCTATATTACCTTAAGGCTTAATCCCTACCTCTGAGGATAGAAGGCAAGTATATTGTTTCATCCCTTTTAAAATTATGTAGAAATAAAGCAACATGTGTTTGGTCAGCTGCCTCATTTTTCTTTCAATAGTTAATTTGCAGAATGCACATGCTCCAGAGTGATTATTCTCTGATGGTTTATGCGGTATTATCTAAGCTCTCTCCCCCCCCCCCCAAATAAATCTGATTTGTATGGATTGGCAGCTCAAACAATGTATTTTCTAGTCCCAGGAGGCAGCGAATGGCTCACTTTTTGGATTTGCAACTTGAAAAGATGAAGTGTTTTGCATAATGTAAATTGGAGGTGAAGGCTGTTTCTGACTGCAATGTTGCAAACACAATTAGTGAGATAAATACGGAACTAAATTCATCTCTTCTGAAAAGAGCCAACCTGATTGGTATGCAAAACACCCTTTTATTTGCAATCTTGGTGCTTCCTAAAGTAGTTAGCAATGCACAGGGTGGCGTTCTGATTTGCAGCTTTAAGAAAGAAAGAAAAAAAATCCCAAATGAATAAAACATGGAATTAATTGCCAACACCAAACCTTTGCCAGCCAGTATGAGATCAGCGTTGCTGAATGAAAGCACTAATTGTGATAGACTCCTTGCCAGTCCTAGGGGAAATGATGCCAATATGGGAAAATGTTATCTAGGGCTCCTCATCAGTTGCAAAAGGCTGCCTCTTTCCCGTTCAGAGGCAAAAGACTGGTGATCTATTGGCTGAATCCTTTACCTAGAGTTTTATTTCCATGCTAGAGTTTTATTTCAATGCTTGGAGAGGGGTGGCATACAAATCTAATATATTATTATTATTATTATTATTATTATTAGTAGTAGTAGTAGTAGTAGTATTACTATTACTACTATTATTATTATTATTTGTTCTATTGGGCTCTCTGGTAGACTCCTCCCAAAAATTCACAGGTACAAATTTCAGACACACACATGTTTGAAAATTCAAAACAATGTTCTTTATAATGAAAATTCACTTAAATTAAGCCCTCTTTTGGTATAGCAAAGAGCACTCGTCCCTTATCAGTTCGGTGATACTTAGCTTGCAGCTGTGAGGCAATTCACAGTCCTTATTCTTTCACAAAGTGAAACACACTTTGCTCTGGTTTAGTTTCAAAGCGGGGAAAAATCAGCACACAAAGGTCAAAGTCAGCAAAGCAGGCACGAAACACAATGATCAGATAATTCTCCACAATGGCCAAACCCACAGGCTGCTATTTATAGCAGCCTCACTAATTACCACAGCCCCACACAACCACAGGTGGCCTCATTCTCTTTGATAATGATCTCTCAGTTGTTGTTGCCTATGCATCGCTCTCCGCATGCGTGGCTGTATCATTAACTCTTGTTCTGAATCCAAGGAGGAGCTAGATAATTGATCTCCTTCTGAGCTGTCTGCCACACTCTCCGCCTCCCTGTCACTCATGTCTTCTTGGTCAGAGGAGCCTTCATCAGCAGATTCCACCGGGGGCAAAACAGGCCTGCAGCATGTGGATGTCTCCCTCACATCCACAGTCCTTGGGGCAGGAGCTGGGCCAGAGCTAACCACAACATTTATTATTATTATTATTATTATTATTATTATTATTATTATTGTTAGCATTATCATTATGTCAATACAACTCAGCAAACGAGATCACTATGCTGGATTTCATATTTCATCACCAACTGATATAGCGGCAAATTATGTTTGCACCACACCGGTAGGAACCTACCTCTGGTAAAAGCACAGGGAATCAGGGTTTTATTTACTTTTTAGCATCCAATATTATTTAATATCTACCCAGTAATATTGGATGACCTTGATGGGGAAATCATTGCGGTTTGTTCTCCTTCACAGAAGTCTAAATCTATGGAGGGAAAGTGTCCCATGATACCGATGGCTTTTTCACATTACCAAGAGGCAATTTAAAAAAATAATCAAAGAAGGTTACATTAACACAACACCAGTGTCTAGTCATACAGTTCATAACATTTCATAGCAACAATTAAAATAGGAAAAGAACTAAAATTCACCTCAGCGTGGAAGATGGTGAACAGGAGATTTGTGTATCTGTTGCCCAGTGCTCATCATTGTTGAGCAACTTGCAGTTCTCGGTTATAGATTCCAGAATGTCTTTACCTTAAATCTGGACTGGAACCTGTAATTCCTTCAGCAAAGGATTCCTGCTGCAGCCACTGTGCTCCAGCCCCGTGGCCAGCCCTCTTCATCTTCCCTTTCATCCACCCCCTCCTTGCCTCCTCCTGGAATTTTGGGGGGGGGAGGCAAAAGCCTGCCCAACCCACCTCCATGGGCTCGCTCACCTGCTGTCATTGGGGAAGGCAGATGCGTGCCTCCACCTCTCCCCCAGGTTCAAAACGCAATAAAGCTAGTTTCTTCACTTCAAAGCTGAGAAAAAAGAGTAACGAATCCTCTTATTGGCTGGCAGCCAAGTGTCCCCTGCATCCAAAAGGCCAAGATGAAAGTGTGTTTGAGACCCATTCAGCGAAAGGACCAGGGAGAACAGGCAGCAACCAATGGCTGGGGGCGGAAGGCTGGAGACAGAACAGGCTCGGCTAACTGGAAGCCCTTCATGGCACTGGACCAGAATATCTCCGGGACCGCCTTCTGCCGCATGAATCCCAGCGACTGGTTAGGTCCCACAGAGTTGGCCTTCTCTAGGTCCCGTCGACTAAACAATGTCATTTGGCGGGACCCAGGAGAAGAGCCTTCTCTGTGGCGGCCCCGATCCTCTGGAACCAGCTCCCCCCAGATATCAGAGTTGCCCCCACCCTCCTTGCCTTTCGCAAGCTCCTTAAAACCCACCTCTGTCGTCAGGCATGGGGGAATTGAAAATTTTTTCTCCCTTCCCCCTAGGCTTATAGAATTTATACATGGTATGTTTGTTGGTATGATTGGTCTCTTAAATTGGGGGTTTTTAGATTACTTTTTAATATTAGATTTGTTACATTGTTTTTTATTGTTGTTAGCCGCCCCGAGTCTTCGGAGAGGGGCGGCATACAAATCTAAATAAAATAAACTAATAAACTAAACTAATAAGTTCCATTCCGTCAGCAAAGGTGTCCCAAAGGTGCTTTTTCAAAAAGAACAGGGCTTTCTTTGTTTTCCCCTGAAGACTTTTCGCTTCTCATCCAAGAAGCTTCTTCAGTTCTGACATGAGAATAAAATCAGATTGACTCAGAACTGAAGAAGCTTCTTGGATGAGAAGTGAAATATCTTCAAGGAAAAGCACAGTTCAGTTGCCTTTTGAAAAAGCACCTTTGGGACAACCATAACCTGGATGACTGAGAATCTCCATATATTTCTTTCCACAAAGGACGGCATTTAATAGATTATTGTCCTCTGACCACTCTTAGCTCCAGGGTAAGCTTTTGAAAAGTAGACTACTAGCTACTCTAGTGGTGAAAACATCTCAACCATTGTATTTATGTGGGGAGAAAATGTTGGATTTACACACGTTTTGAAGCTCCAAGGCCATTCAGGAGAATAACCCCAAAGAAAATATTAGAAGAGATATTTGAATAAGTAACCTTTTTACTGAGCACATTTTTAAATCCCCAAAACCAAAATGTAGCTGTATAATCTGGCTCATTTGTCATAATATTCCCCATGGAGCATAAACATGGGCCATTTTATAACTTGCCTGCAAAACCCTGATGCAGAACCTCTCTTTCCAACTCATTTTGACAGAAATCGGTGTTAGCATTTTCATTTAATTTTATTACAAGGACTTTAAGGCCCATTTCTCCTTCAAAATGAGCTTGCTCTGCTCACCACATATAAGCGGTACATAGCCGAAAAGTCAGCCCATGAATTCCCATGCCCCACTTTTCAAGGTGACAGCTTACGTGCTCTAAGTTTACTCTCCTTTCTGCTTTATAAAACTGCAAATGTATTTTCTACGCTTGCCTCCTTAGTTGGGAATGTCTGAACAGATGGCAAAGGCCTACAACCTTTCTGGGGCATTTGAAAAGAGCCTGTAAGAGATTTAAATAACCAGTGGAGGAAGAACAATTTTATTATGCTTTTAGAATACCCCAAGGGACCGGCAGAAGTATCTTGATTCTCATTAGACACGTACAAGTTTTCAGGAACGAATAAATGCAGGCAGTTTGACAGCTGCAGCACATGAAATTAGGGAAACTCTATGATGGCTTAATTATTCTGTAATCAAAATTGATGGTGAGACGTGGTCAAACATTTTTTATGCAAAATATATATCAATTTCTCTAGGTGCTAGTCATTTCTATGTCAACTAGAGAAAGGAATCTTTATAAATCTTTATAAATCCAATCATCTGAGCATCTGGCAGAGAAAACATGGAGCAATTATCCTGAAAGAATAGCAAAGGATTAATACCCTTTCAAGGGGTAGCAATATTTTTATTTCTCCTGTTAGAAGGAGAAAGGAAGAAAGAAAATGACAGTGCCTTTTATCAAAATTTATTTGTTTTTAACATCTTAACATTTTAACATCACAAGATGTTGAAGACCTATCTATGTCGCCAGGCATGGAGGGAATAACTATCCCTTCCCCCCACCACCACCTTTTTTCCTGAATGTAATACATGAGAATGGTGTGATTGTGCAGTAATGATTGTTTTTAATATCTATGGGATTTAAATTTCGTTTTTTAATTTATATTGGATTTGTACTCTGTCTACTGTATTGTTGTTGTTGTGAGCCACCCCGAGTCTTCGGAGAGGGGCGGCATACAAATCTAATAAATTTTAAATCTTAAATCTTAGAATAGCTGATGTTATCTCACAATTTTGTCAAATAGTTATTCTCCTTGGGGGTGGGGGTGGGGATTATTACATTTGACAGAATTGCTCATTTTATTTCCCCTTTGTAATTGTTTGTAATAGCTCTTCAATAGCTCTACAAAAACTTCAGAAGAGAAGGATTTAGGGGTAGTGATTTCTGACAGTCTCAAAATGGGTGAACAGTGCAGTCAGGCAGTAGGGAAAGTAAGTAGAATGCTTGGCTGCATAGCTAGAGGTATAACAAGCAGGAAGAGGGAGATTGTGATTCTACTGTGTAGAGCGCTGGTGAGATCACATTTGAAATACTGTGCTCAGTTCTGGAGACTTCACCTACAAAAATATATTGATAACATTGAACGGGTCCAAAGACGGGCTACAAAAATGGTGGAAGGTCTTAAGCATAAAACGTATCAGGAAAGACTTAATGAACTCAATCTGTATAGTCTGAAGGACAGAAGGAAAAGGGGGGACATGATCGACACATTTAAATATGTTAAAGGGTTAAATAAGGCTCAGGAGGAAAGTGTTTTTAATAGGAAAGTGAACACAAGAACAAGGGGGCACAATCTGAGGCTAGTTGGGGGAAAGTTCAGAAGCAACGTGATAAAATATGATTTAACTGAAAGAGTAGTAGATGCTTGGAACAAACTTCCAGCAGACGTGGTTGGTAAATCTACAGTGACTGAATTTAAACATGCCTGGGATAAACATATATCCATCCTAAGATAAAATACAGGAAATAGTATACGGGCAGACTAGATGGACCATGAGGTCTTTTTCTGCCGTCAATCTTCTCTGTTTCTGTTTCTAACTAGCCAGAAACACAAAAAGGAATAAAATTTAAGTATATCACAGCCATACACATTCATATGTACTGACTGACTGACTGATTGACTCTAAATGGCTCTCCTAGATCAGTGTTTCCCAACCTTGACAACTTGAAGATATCTGGACTTCAACTCCCAGAATTCTGGGGAATTCTGGGAGTTGAAGTCCAGATATGTTCAAGTTGTCAAAGTTAGGAAACACTGTCCTAGATGAGAATTTTTTTTTTACATTAGGTCAGCTTTGAAGGCAAAGTGTGCTATTATTTTATCTACCCATTTCATCAATAGAAATAGAACTTGGGCTGTGCAGATACTGCTACTAATAAAAAGAGGTTTGAAGTGGGCAGAAATGAGGGGAACATAGAGACATGGAAGCCAGAATTTTCTTGGGGGGAAAAATGCATATCTGTACCTTGGCTTTGTGTCCCCCTAATAATTAACTGGAATTTGCGACCTTTCACATGCAAATGAAGTCAGAGTCTGAAAGGGATGTCAGCTGTAATTCTTTCTCAGTTTGGCTCAGAGGCTGTGCAAATGTTCTGGCAACAGTTCTTAATTGATTGCAATCAATATCGTCTCTTTTTATGCAACATGCACTGTGATGGGACTGGGGACATCTCCCTTGTCGCATTCTTTTCCAGACTGCCTAAAAGCAGCATGGCTAATTTATTTTGATGCATAACTAATAGATAGGCACCCTGAAAGCATTTTAGGAAGACAGCTAATGAAAAAAGTACAGCCAAACAAAAGCAGCTTGCATTACAATGAGCTGCCATAGAGGGAATATATTTTGGAAGAAGCCAACAATTCTCCCTCTATGTTGCTGTTTTATATCCAAGATTACTATTGTGCTGTTGTTCTTTTATTTCTGAATGATTCACCTTGGCTTGCTGTGTCAAATCATAAAAATAATATGATTAGGGGGTTCTATGCCCAGTTCAAATTATGCTTTAGAAAAACTTAATTGAAAACTGAGCAGAAACTTTTTTGATTCTATTTAAAAATAGGTGTATATTGGCCAGTTTAGCAATAGGATGTAGGATGCCAGGTAAATGTTCTTCATGTATTTTTTTTAAAACATGTCAAGGTGAACCGTAAGCAAGAAGGAGAGGGCAAGATAAACCTTGAATCCACATTTCCAAGCATTTCAAATCAGAAAGTGAGAATGATTTGTAATAAATTTGTAGAGGGACTTGACCTTCCTTTAAATACCTTATCAAAACCAATTAAGAATATAGAATTTTAAGAATGGCTTCTTTCAAAGTTCATCGCTCACGAAGGTCATCACTCACAAAAGCTATCCATTAGCAAAATGGTCACATAGGCCCTTAGGCTCCTCTGCACTTTTCTTACATTTGTTTATTAGGATTTATGAAAAAATGTTCCATAATATGTCTTAAAAATTGTTTTTAAATGATCCACAAGCTATATAGAAAACTAGTTGGTTTACTATATGCCACTAAGTCATTGTCAACTCTTAGCAACCATGTAAAGCAGAGGTCTCCAAACTTAGCAACTTTAAGACTTGTGGACTCCAGCTATGGTGGGTAGAGAATTCTGGGAGTTGAAGTCCACAAGTATTAAAGTTGCCACATTTGAAGACCTCTGAGGTAAAGTTTCTCCATAATAATCCACATCGGCAAAAAGAATCTAAACCTCATATATGAACTGAATAAACAAATTCTCACAGCCAGTCCACACTCAGTAAAAGACCTTGGTATACTAATATCAAATGACCTAAGTGCTAAAGCCCACTGCAACAATATCGCCAAAAAGGCTTCCAGAGTTGTTAACCTGATCCTACGTAGCTTCTGCTCCGGCAATCTCACACTTCTGACAAGAGCCTACAAAACTTATGCCAGACCCATTCTTGAATACAGCTCATCTGTATGGAACCCATACCACATCTCGGACATCAACACCCTCGAAAACATCCAAAGATATTTCACCCTTCGCTCCTCCACTCGAAACAGAATACCCTACGAAAATAGACTAACTATCCTGGGTCTAGAAAGTTTAGAACTACGGCGCCTAAAACACGATTTAAGTATTGCCCACAAGATCATATGCTGCAACGTCCTTCCGGTCAACGACTACTTCAGCTTCAACCGCAACAATACAAGAGCACACAACAGATTCAAACTTAATATTAACCGCTCTAAACTTGACTGTAAAAAACATGACTTTAACAATCGAGTTGTTGAAGCGTGGAACTCTTTACCGGACTCAATAGTGTCAACCCCCAACATTTCTCCCTTAGACTCTCCATGATTGACCTCTCCAAGTTCCTAAGAGGCCAGTAAGGGGCGTACATAAGTGCACTGGTGTGCCTTTCGTCCCCTGTCCAATTGTCTTTCCTTTATGTCATATATCATATATATTTTCTTCCTCTCATATACTTTCTCTTCTATATTACATATTATCTTTATATATACTACCCAATGTCTATTCTCTTCCATATGCATTGTGTATTGGACAAAGAATAAATTAAAAAAAATTAAAAAAAATCTGTCCCTAACCTGATCTTTCAGGTCTTCCAACACTGCACTCATCGCCAACATAATTGATTCCATTTACTATACTTTTGATCACTCTTTTTCTTTTACCTTTCACCTTTTCCAGCATCACAGCTTTCTCTAAAGAGCTGGCTGGGTCTTTACATAATTTGTCTAAAGTACGATAATTTGATGGTCATTTGTGCTTTGAGTGAGAACTCTGAATTGATTTGTTCAATGTTCCATTGGTTTGGTTTCCTTAGCTTGAAACCTTCTCCAATTTCAAAGTTCAAAGGCATCAACATTCCTACTTTTTCAAAGTCCAACTTCTGTTTCCATACAGTGCCACAGGAAATGATTGCATGATTCTGATCTTTATAGACACTTCACAGCATTTGATATTTCTTTGAGGTCTTCATGGCCACTCTACCAAGTGCTAGTCTGTCTCATGTCTATATTCTCAAACATCCAGGTCATTTTTAAAAGGTAGTTATCCAAAAAGCAAAAGTCGGGTTGCCTTTTGAAAAGAACCTTTGAGATAGTCTGTGGCACATTTCTGGACTGCTTGTTCCTTTACTTTTGATCGGAGTTCTTAGAAACATAGAAACATAGAAGACTGACGGCAGAAAAAGACCTCATGGTCCATCTAGTCTGTCCTTATACTATTTCCTGTATTTTATCTTACAATGGATATATGTTTATCCCAGGCATGTTTAAATGCAGTTACTGTGGATTTACCAACCACGTCTGCTGGAAGTTTGTTCCAAGGATCTACTACTCTTTCAGTAAAATAATATTTTCTCATGTTGCTTTTGATTTTTCCCCCAGCTAACTTCAGATTGTGTCCCCTTGTTCTTGTGTTTACTTTCCTATTAAAAACACTTCCCTCCTGAACATTATTTAATCCTTTAACATATTTAAATGTTTCGATCATGTCCCCCCTTTTCCTTCTGTCCTCCAGACTATACAGATTGAGTTCATTAAGTCTTTCCTGACACGTTTTATGCTTAAGACCTTCCACCATTCTTGTAGCCCGTCTTTGGATCCATTCAATTTTGTCAATATCTTTTTGTAGGTGAGGTCTCCAGAACTGAACACAATACTCCAAATGTGGTCTCACCAGCGCTCTATATAAGGGGATCACAATCTCCCTTTTCCTGCTTGTTATACCTCTAGCTATGCAGCCAAGCATCCTACTTGCTTTTCCTACCGCCCGACCACACTGTTCTTAAAAGGCAAAAACTACCCACCATTTCAATACCTTCATTAACCATTCGAAGCCTGATTGTCATTAATTAGGTCTTCTTAACATTTACTTTTAGCCCTAATTGTTCATTGTATTCCTTGACGTTTCTTACTAGAACTTATAGAATCTTTTTATTTTCAACTGTCAGAGTAGTCTCATTAACAATAGCATTAGCATTTAGATTTATATACAAATTCATAAGTACTTTTACAGCCCTCTCTAAGAGGTTTACAGAATCAGCATATTGCCCCCAACAATCTGGGTCCTCATTTTACTCATCTCAGCAGGATGGAAGGCTGAGTCAACCTTGAACCGGTGGTGAGATTTGAACTTCAGCTAGCAGTTAGCTGAAGTAGCCTGCAGTGCTGCACTCTAACCACTGTGGCACCCTGGCTCAACATAGTTTAGGATTGTTGTTTTTTATGTTTCTTTATACATCTTCTTCCAATCCAGTGTCCTTAATATATATTAGCACATAGGTTGGATAAACAAGGGAAGGATATACAATATTGTTACCCATCTTTGCCAACCAATGGAACCAATCTGTTTTACCATGTTCTGATTCTACTTACCTGTATATACACTTTTTATGAGGATACTAAGATGCAGTGAGATACCTATTTTTCTCACACATTCCCTAGCTTGATATGACCAACACAACTTTTGTATAATCAATGAAGTGCATAATGACTTATTTTGGGTATTCTTTGGCTTTCTCAATTATCTAGCGTAAATCAACAATAAAGTTTCATGTTTTCTATAGCTTGAATATCTGCAAGTCTTTATTCACGTAGGATCTAATATGCATTGTATGATCCTAAGCATTATTTTGCTAGCATGTGTAATTAAGGGTATGAACATAAGCATGTATATTATTTGAATATATTTAACATAAAAATATCCCAATGCTTGGCTAAGCCAACACTTGCAAGACTTATATGTTCAGTTATATGTTCCATATTTTAACTAGTTATTTTGTTGTCCTGTCGAGCTCTCTGGTAGAATACTTCCAAAAATGCACAGATACAATTTCAGACATACACACGTTTGAAAATTCAAAACAATGTTCTTTATAATGAAAATTCACTTAAGCCAAGCCCTCTTTTGGTATAGCAAAGAGCACTCGTCTCCAAACAAACTGGTAATTTGTACAAGTCCCTTATCAGTTCGGTGATACTTAGCTTGCAGCTGTGAGGCAATTCACAGTCCTTCTTCTTTCACAAAGTGAAACACACTTTGCCCTGATTTAGTTTCAAAGCGGGGGAAAAATCAGCACACAAAAGTTCAAAGTCAGTAAAGCAGTCAGGAAACACAACGATCAGATAATCCTCCACAATGGCCAAACCCACAGGCTGCTATTTATAGCAGCCTCACTAATTACCACAGGCCCACCCAACCACAGGTGGCCTCATTTTCTTTGATAATAATCTCTCAGTTGTTGCTGCCTATGCGTCGCTCTCCGCATGTGTGGCTGTATCATTAGCTCTTGTTCTGAATCCAAGGAGGAGCTAGATAATTGATCTCCTTCTGAGCTGTCTGCCCCACTCTCCTCCTCCTTGTCACTCATGTCTTCTTGGTCAGAGGAGCCTTCATCATCAGATTCCACCGGGGGCAAAACAGGCCTGCAGCATGTGGATGTCTCCCCCACATCCACAGTCCTTGGGGCAGGAGCTGGGCCAGAGCTAACCACAACATTTGTTATGCTCATGTTCTGGTGACTGCGTAGAAAACTGTTTGCCATCTTGATCTACTATGGGTAATAACTTAAAATGTCTCCAAGGACAATTTGTTTGAAGTCATTCATCCACCTAATCCATTGTCTCCCTATTATTCTACTTCCTTAACCTTGCCAAGTGTTGTCATTTTTTCCAGTCCATCATTTATTTCTGTCATATTTGTTAGTGTCTGCTTGCTGGTCATTGCCCGAAGGAAGCAGTCAGTCTTTATTTGCTTCGGGACAGATTGACTGGTTCTTTTTGTAGAATGACACTCTTACTGACCTCCATAATTCGAAAGCATCTGTCTTGTTACCCCTCAATCTTTTTCAATATCTAGCTTTCACAGCAATATAATATAATGGGCAAGAACATTTTTGTAACTATTCTAAAGTTTTTTGGCATGGAAATATCCTTATAACTTCATGACGTTGTCTAAATTTAATTGTTGTCTTCCTCTAGAGAATTGATTTCTTTACTTCTGCAGGGCATTGGCTGTATTTATTCTTAAACCCAAGAAAACAAAATAATCCATCACCTTCGTTTTTCACCCATCAGTTCACTAAGCATGCTGTGGACATTTCCTATGTACTCTTAATAATGGAATCACAGAATGTAAAGATCAAAAGGAGCCTTGGAAATAATTTAGTCCAAGGCCATGCCCACTGCAGGTATTTACTACTCTAATATTGCTGCCATCTTCAGTAACGAATCTCCTAAGGAAGCATATTCAATTGTTCAATTATTGGCAAGAAGTTTTTCCTGATCACCAACCAGAATCTGTATTCTTGTCACTTAAGCCCATTGATTCTAGTTCTGTCTTCTGGAACAATTTAGATAAATCTGTCCATCTTCATCTCCATTTTCAACATGATAGGCATTCAATTACTGATAAAGGACTATCGTGTTTTCCACTTCTTCAGGTTAAACATACTTGCATCTTACAAGTTTTCCTTCTAATTTTTTTTTCTTCCAGGTTCCTTATCAACAACTCTGGGTACATTGTAGTTTTTCAATGCCTTTGCTAAAATATGGCATTTAGAATTGATCTAACAAACACCGAATTGAGAAGAATGATGACCTATCTTGATCCTGACTTTCTACTTCAGGAGTTTCAAACTAAAAGCCTGCTGGCCTGATCCAGCCCACGGGATGCTCAGATCTATCCCATTGAGCCAACCTGGAAACAGCAAAGGACCAGCCCGTGGTGCCTTGCCTTTGTCAGCGAAAATGAAGCTCATGAGGGCTGCCTGTGGCTCTCCCAAGTTCTGTTTTCATTGGGAGAGGGTTGCAGGCAGGGGTGGATTCCCGTTATCACTGCTACCAGTGCACTATGCTTGCAGTTTCTGTTCTCCTGCGCATGCAGTAATGGGCTGCCAAATGTTTTACTGCCACACTGTGGGTGTGGCTTATTTTGTGGGTGTGGCTTGATGGTCATGTGACTGGGTAGGAGTGGCTTGTCGGCCATGTGACCAGGTGAGAATGGCTTGAACGATCATCATCGTTCAAGTGAACTGTTAAATCCTCGACTTACAACTTCACCAGTATCGCTCACTGGGGTGACAATTTGCTTCGTGTTTCCCCTGCTCTCCTTCCTGGGTCACCCCCTGCCTCAGGCTGGGTAGCTAGGCGAACGGGTGCTGATCAGCTGTTGAGAAAAGGGGGGGAGGAAAAGGGCCCCCTTCAACTCCTGCCAGTGCTGGTCTCCCTGCCGCTTTCCAAGGAAGAGAGGAGGATGGGAGGGGGGATTTAAAAAGGGAGACTTATATGGTTATTATTGCCGCACTATACCTTTACATCTCAAAGGGAAAAAGACCGCAGCCCAGACCGCTTTGGTGCAGTGCTGCTTAGCTGTCCTTTTTTCCCCTGCTGCTGAGCGCTCCTCGCTTTTTTCCTCTTTCCTCCTTCCTGGCCTTGGGAGGTGACTGCATGAGGTTGGAGGGGGCCCGGGCAGGAGAGAGGGAAGCCCATCTGAGGCCAGGAAGGAGGAAAGAAGAAAAAAGCAACGAACATAGACACAACAGCAGGGAAAAAAAGGAGAGCCCAGCCAAGACCTGTAATCCTGTAAATGATTGCCGCCGGTCAGCTGGAGTGGGCATGCAGCTTCATTTCTGCCGGTGGAACTCTGTTCCACCCCATCCTGCCTGCTGTCTACCCTTGTGCGCATGCAGTGAGTTTTTACTTCTGCACATGCACAAGAAGCAAAATCTCATGAGGAGACGTGGACGTGCAAGTGATTTTGGTGGGGGTTTTGTTGCTTCCGCACATGTGCAAAAGCAAAAAAACACTGAAATCTAGCCATGCACACGTCCCCTTGCAACATTTTGCTTCCTGTGCATGCGCAGAAGCAAAACCACACTGGGACAAGCATGCACACACACAGGAGAATGGAAACTGTGCACACAGCGCAACTTTCACTACCCATGCACTGTCCTCATCCATACTGGTAGCAACCCAATACTGGTTGCAGGATGCTGTCACTGTTGAAAATGAAGCTCGGGAACCCGTTTTCACTTGCAGAGAGGTTGGGCTACTACAGATGCCCCTGACACAAATGATTCAAGCTGGCCATGCCCCCCTGCCCCCTGAGATTCAACCACAACAACACAAGAGCACACAACAGATTCAAGCATAATTTTAACCACTCCCAATTTGACTATAAAAAATACGACTTTAGTAATCGAGTTGTTGAAGTGTGGAACTCATTACCGGACTCCGTAGTGTCATCCCCTAACCCCCAACATTTTACCCTTAGACTATTCACGGTTGACCTCCCCAGATTCCTAAGAGGTCAGTAAGGGGTGTGCATAAGCGCACTAGCGTGCCTTCCATCCCCTGTCCTATTGTCTCTCCTATATCTCATACATCTTCTCTTCTATCCCTATAGCTCTTCTTCTATTCTCTCATTGATATATTTTATTCCTATATTTTCTCTTCTATTATTTCTTTGGGAGGGAGTTGCAGGCAGGGCTGGATTCCCATTACCACCTCCAACAGTGCACTGTGCATGCAGTTTCTGTTCTCCTGCGCATGCAGTAATGGGCTGCCAAAATTTTTACTGCCACACTGTGGGTGTGGCTTATTTTGTGGGTGTGACTTGATGGTCATGTGACTGGGTAGGAATGGCTTGTCGGCCATGTGACCAGGTAAGAATGGCTTGAATGATCATCATCGTTCAACTGAACTGTTAAGTCCTCAACTTACAACTTCACCCCAGTATTGCTCACTGGGGTGGCAAGAATGTCAGAGAATGTTAGAGAATATCCTTCAGTAAAGTTAACACTGCCTGCTGCTGCTCCTGTGCCACATTAAATGTATCGGAGTTTCCTGTGGAATGGATGGTTGTAGGATACTAAACAACAGATGTCAAACTGTAGGTGTATAGTGGACATTTTCATGAGCATTTTCCGTATGGGAAGCTGAATCCATGGATTCTCTGTTCTCCATTGATTTGACAGGTGGCATAAATATTGACCTGGAAGCTATATTTTACTCGATAACCTTCCTCTATTTGTTTGTTTGTTTGTTTGTTTGTTTGTTTGTTTGTTTGTTTGTTTGTTTGCTTGCTTGCTTGCTTGTTTGATTGATTTGTGTGCCGCCTCTCTCCGTAGACTCGGGGCGGCTAACAACAGTAATAAACAGCATGTGACAAATCTAATGTTTAAAATAATTAAAAAAACCTTATTAAAACCAGACATACACACCAACATACCATGCATAAATTGTATAGGCCTAGGGGGAAAAGGGTAGTTCAGTTCCCCCAAGCCTGACGACAGAGGTGGGTTTTAAGGAGCTTACGAAAGGCAAGGAGGGGGGAGTGCAATTCTGATCTCTGGGGGGAGCTGGTTCCAGAGGGTTGGGGCTGCCACAGAGAAGGCTTTTCCCCTGGGTCCCGCCAGACGACATTGTTTAGTTGACGGGACCCGGAGAAGACCGACTCTGTGGGACCTAACCGGTCGCTGGGATTCATGCGGCAGAAGGCGGACCTGGATGTATTCTGGTCCGATGCCATGAAGGGCTTTATAGGTCATAACCAACACTTTGAATATAACCTTCCTTGTGTATTATTGTGTATTGAACTAAGTAAGTAAGTAAGTAAGCAAGCAAGCAAGCAAGCAAGCAAGCAAGCAAGCAAGCAAGCAAGCAAGCAAGCAAGCAAGCAAGCAAGCAAGCAAACAAACAAATAAATAAATAACAAATAAATAAATAAATAAATAAATAAATAAATAAATAAATAAATAAATGTGGGCCTTGCGGGGGGAGGAAGAATATTGACAACAGCCCACTCTTTTAAAGGGCGGACAGAAGCTACTCAATAAACAGCCAACAAGGATGTTTCACAGGAGGTAAGAACTAAAAAAAAAAAAAAATTGAATTGAAGTTCATGAAGAGTCAGTATTTTGTAGCAGCCACCATTTCTAAAGCACTCTTGCGGTTTGGAGACATAGGTTAATGAACTATGGAGTAGTAGATGTGGAAAAGCTTTTGCATTTTGTATCACTGCATTCCAGTGCTAAATAACATTTCTGGTCGAATTATATTTCCCCTAAACACAATGGATCTCCCATAGGTCAGTCAAATAAATTAGTTTACCATATTGATATTCCAATAAGTGGGAAGCCAACGTAATAATTCCTAACAAAAGAAAGCAGCACTGGCCCTGTGATCTGCTCCTTTGAATCAGAAATCCTCTGTCCTTAGCCGAGTTACCTTTGATTTATTGCAGCCTTAGGTAGCATGCAAAATAAGCCTAGCTAAGTATTGGCACAAATAATACGGTGTCAAATCTGCTCTGCTGCTTTTCATTCATTTATTTATTTCAAAGCTTTTTCTCACTCTACTGTCAGTTCATGCTTGAAACAGTTAATCCTTTCTCCACGGATTCTCTGTTCTCCATTGATTTGACAGGTGGCATAAATATTGACCTGGAAGCTATTTTCTAATTGAGGCTTCACTTTTCTCATTCTTCAGCATTTTGTTTTGGAATCCCTTTTATTTTACTCGGCTCAGCTTCTCGGAAATGGCACAGCTGTACAAATTGTATGAATGCAGCAGCAGCAGCAGGGGGAAAAAAACCTGTGGGGAAATCTCAGGCACAGGATGACCACAGAATAAGCTTTAAAGCATGTACTGCGTTGATAGGAGGGACAGAAATGGAATGGTAATTAAGAGTCCCTTGCAAACCCCTGTACATATTGATTCAGGATTAATGGAAGTGGAAGACATCAGTGCTGGCTCTGTTCCATTTTTTTTCCATTTCCATTTTTTTCCATCTCTTTCTCCTTTACCATCCAAACCTGAAAATGCATCCTTCATGCTAATTAACCATCCAAAGAGGATTATGAAAATTAAAATTTCAGTGTGCACTTGCCATTGTTGACTAATTTCTTTTCAGCTTGCTTATGCTGACCTTTAATATTGAAGAAGTAGCAATAATTCGGACCAGAATATCTCCGGGACCGCCTTCTGCCGCACGAATCCCAGCGACCGATTAGGTCCCACAGAGTTGGCCTTCTCCGGGTCCTGTCAACTAAACAATGTCATCTGGCGAGTCCCAGGGGAAGAGCCTTCTTTGTGGCGGCCCCGACTCTCTGGAACCAGCTCCCCCTGGAGATTAGAACTGCCCCCACCCTCCTTGTCTCCCGTAAACTCCTTAAAACCCACCTCTGCCGTCAGGCATGGGGGAATTGAGGCATTCCCCCTCCCCCCCTGGGCCTATATAATTTATGTATGGTGTATCTGTGTGTATGTCTGGTTTAATAATGGGTTTTTAAAATGTTTTTTAAATTTATTAGATTTGTTATGAATTGTCTTATTGTATGCTGTGAGCCGCCCCGAGTCTATGGAGAGGGGCGGCATACAAATCTAATAAATAATAATAATAATAATAATAATAATAATAATAATAATAATAATAATAATGCAAACTGTAGAAATAAATCTTTGTTAACCTATAGCTTCAGTTCATTTTTCTGTCCAAGCACGGCTGCTCACAACAAATAGATTGCTTTTATTTTTCAGAATTCTTTTTTTTTCTTTTTGAGTTTCTGAATTCTTTGCTTAAGATATTGCTTAACGTCAGGCACGCTTCCATTTGAAGTCCAGGAAAGAAAAGCCCCAACTCCATGTTGATAGAGGTGAGTACTTTAACTAGAAGAACTGATAGCAACAAAAGGAAAGCAAGTTCTGAGGCAAAAGGTACATAAATGCATATACAAAGAATCCCCAAATCCTCCCTCAGAAACCCCCTGGGCAATTTATCCAATCTCCATGTCCCAAGTTATCAAATGGGTACATACCTACCCACCCCTCATCCATATACCGAGCCTTCCCCCATCCCCCATTTCTATGGCAGCCGAAGCAAGCAGGCAGTGTGGAGGCTGACACATATTTTGTTTTGAGGGAGGGGAGGGGATGTTGTCTTTTCAGTTGTGTGCTCTTCCAGTTTATCATTTTTCTGATTCTATGTTTGATTTTGCTTTAACTTTATACATATATAAAATTAAATTGTATATGTATATGTATATGTAGTAATGGGCTGCCAACATTTTTACTGCCACACTGTGGGTGTGGATTTGGCTTGATGGTCACGTGACTGGGTAGCAGTGTTCCCTCTAATGTGAGTTGTGCGCTATAGCGCAGGAGATTTGAGATGTCTGCCCAGGAGTTTCCAATTCCAGCGCGGAGGTCTGACCTCTGCGCTGGAATTGGCAATTAGAATAAGGTGATCAGACCTTGATCATTTGTCCCGACTCCAAAATGTGGCATGACTTTAAAACTGACTGGATTGGATTTCCACCCTAGAGAGAAAGAGAAAAGCCCAGCCGCCTAATTCCCCCCTCCCCTGACTCAAAAATGCGGTGTGACTTTAAAAACTGACTGGATTGGATTTCCACCCTAGAGAGAAAGAGAAAAGCCCAGCCGCCTAATTCCCCCCTCCCCCCCCACTCCAAAATGCCGCGTGATTTTAAAACTGACTGGATTGGATTTCCAGTCAACTTCCCTTGGCTTGATAAACTTCGCCTCCTTCCAAAATGACAGTCTGCCGGTTACTGTGATACACCTTCCTTGGATGTCAGATCCACTCCAAGGTTCTGAACTATACGGGGTCTTGTGCCAACTTTATACTTTTTCAGAGGATGGGAGTATAGGTTGCACAGTACTGGTGACATATCTTACCAATGACCTGGTCACAAATAGACTGTCCACCAAAAGTATTTTACGGAATACAATTAGCATGCTGCTGCTCACTTTCCTCTATGAGATATCAGGATAATTTGTTCTTATCTTAATCGTTGGAAGTTATAATACAGATAGAAGGCACAAAAGCCAGTGGCTATACAATAGTCACATACAATTTGTAATTCTTGTAATTTACCGTATATGTGCAAAGAAGACAAAAGTAAACCTACCATTATACGTCGGTGCCATTTCGTTCCACCTATCCAGTCCCACAAATCCAGCGAGCCTGACATTGTGAAATGTAGATTTGCAAATGATGCCTAAGAACCCCAACATCTACAATATATTACACTTGAAAATGGGTGAATACAATGAAAATTGCCTGGCTTTTAAATGAAGGCACAAATGACATTTTGAAATTCTCCACTAAATCTGCAGACAAGTAATTGGCTGAATAAATTTTTTTCCAAAAAAGGAAATAATCTCAATTCATTTCTAAAGGGCAGGACATCCCTTTGGTGGCATCAGTTGCTGGAAAAATAAATGAGTTGTTTCATGATGTCTTCTTTTGGAATTTATTTGACATATGGAAAGCAAAGGAAACTGTAGAAAATTGGGCAACAAAAGACAGAGTCTTCACGTACCAACCTTGAGGCTAAGAATCATAAAAATACAACAATGCCTCACAACTGCAATGAATCTCAGCCCTCTTTCATCAGTCTGAATGACAATTACTAGAAGAAAATACAGGACAATTACTCTGGAACTTGAAAAGCCCTTCCACTCCCAGTCACATGAAAGTCCTGACAGCACAAAAGCTGCCAGGTGAATTTCCAAGTAGGTAGAAAGATTTATGGAGATATTTTGTTATGTAGGCCTCAGAAAATGGAATTTTAAATAGGATTCCTTCTGCAGATTTCATACTTCACTAGTCATATTCTGCTGTGGATTCATCTAGCAAATTATGTTTTTTTCTAAAATGCCAATGACTCATCCTAACGTGTCAGTGCTACTAAAAAATCTTCTATCAAGGATAAGTCTCTGTTTACTGACAAAGCATCTCCTTTTCTCCCCCTCTGTAAAATATTTCTGCTGTTACATTTAGACTCTTTATAACCTTCTGAATTAATAAAAGCTCACAAGTAATAAGTTGCAGAGGTTAAGGAAAATAAGAAATGTCTTTCTTCTTAATGAAAATCAATTCCAAAATGTGCAAAACTCACTATAAGCAAATTCCATCTGGATGATTCAGAGGAGGAATGCCAAGAAAGTAATGCATTCGAAGCAAATTCAATTATTATATATCAGGATAGAACAGATCTTTGTGCAACAAAGGACTGCAGACAGAGCAAAATGAGAACCAGACAAACAAAGCCACATATCAAAAGGACTTGGAGTGATTAGTTATTGTGTTTGTTGAGTCAAGGATCCCATAATCCAAAACTGTTTTCTAATCACCCAAATTTCTTGGATAATAACAGAATGAGATAGAGGACAGAGATGAAAGGTGTGTGTGTGAGAGAGGTAGATGGAATAGGGATTAGTCTGAAAACTGTTATACCTATTGCATGTCAAAAGTCAGAAGAGGGCCCCTGGCTCATTAATTTACAATAATTCAGAAGTAATACATCACTTATAACAGTTATAAGTAGACCGACTTGCCTCCAGAAGTTGTGTACATAGAAACATAAAAGATTGGCGGCAGAAAAAGACCTCACGGTCCATCTAGTCTGCCCTTATATTATTTCCTGTATTTTATCTTAGGATGGATATATGTTTATCCCAGGCATGTTTAAATTCAGTTACTGTGGATTTACCAACCACGTCTACTGGAAGTTTGTTCCAAGGATCTACTCTTTCAGTAAAATAAATATTTTCTCACATTGCTTCTGATCTTTCCCCCAACTAACCTCAGATTGTGTCCCCTTGTTCTTGTATTCACTTTCCTATTAAAAACACTTCCCTCCTGAACCTTATTTAACCCTTTAACATATTTAAATGTTTTGATCACCCCCCCCCCCCTTTCCTTTCTGTCCTCCAGACTATTCAGATTGAGTTCATTAAGTCTTTCCTGATAGGTTTTATGTACGCTCAGCAGTGGAGGTTTTTAAGAAGCGATTGGATGGCCATTTGTCTGAATTGGTATGGTTCTCAACCTTTCTAATGCTGCGACCCCTTAATACAGTTCCTCATATTGTGGTGATCCCCAACCATAAGTCTAGTGCTAATTGTCCCAATAGAGTTTTAAGCTGATTGGCAGGAAGATCAGAGGGACACCTCTGGTCGCCTGGTTGGTCCAATTGTAAAAATATGTTCCAAAGTGCCAGAATAGAAGCTTTAGTTCCTAACACCATGGGAAATTTGACTTTTCCCATGGTCTTAAGCGACCCCTGTGAAACTATCATTTGACCCCCAAAGGGATCCAGGTTGAGAACTATTGGACTATAAGGCCATGACGGTGAACCTATGGCAGTGCCTTCTCTGCGGGCACACGAGCCCTTGTCCCAGTTCAGCTCCACCACAGGCCAGTTGGTTATTGGGTCTCTGCCGTGCATGCATGGGGGGGCATGCACATATATGCAGGGGGCAGGAGGCATGTGCAGGGCTGCACACATATTTTATTTTGGGGGTCAGGCATTCACACATGCATTTGTGCGGCCACATGCATGCTTTGAGCACTGGGTAGAGAAAAGGTTAGCCATCACTGGTATAAGGTCTCCTGCTTGAGTTGGACATTGGACTAGAAGACTTCCAAGCTATTATGTTGCTTTTTTATGCCTTCCCAGCCAAAGCCTATATATCCTTCTCAGCTGAATTCACAAGTTGGCAAGCATCTGAAGCGTCAGAAAAGGCAAAAAGCTTAAAGACTTGAGAAAGCAACAAGAAAGTGTGAAGCTAACAGGTCAGTTGTACCAGAGGCTTAACGTCTCAGTGGGTCACAGGCAGCATCTCTTTGTTCAGCTTTAACACAATCAGTAACCTGCCTGAAGTGAACTCTCCAGGGTCCTGATATTGCCAGAGCTTGGCCTTCTAGTCTTTGTCAAAATTCCCAAACGGACATCATTGGAGAATTCAAACAAACCATAGATGACTGAATTACAGTTTTTGTGAAAAAATGATTCATGTTTGATGCTTCCTTATTCCATTTCTAAAAAATAGTAAAATAGGTGTATTGATATTATGCATTAGGTCCAACGTACCTGGGCCCCCAAATTTCCAAAAGAAAAAATCATTTAGTTTTCTCATCTACCCATTGTAGTGATATTTGTTTGTTTGTTTGATTGATATAATTTTTTTATTCATTCGTTCATTTGTTTGTTGTATTTCTATGCCGGCCAACTCCCAAAGGACTCTGGGAATCTTACAACAAGATATAAAATACTTTTAAAAACATCAAAAAGATTTTTTTAAAAACAGTTAAAAAATCACATACATATTTATCATTTAAAGCCAGACCTCGTAATATTGCAAGATCAACAGCCCCAAGCCTTACAGAAAAGTCAGGTCTTCAATGCTTTCCAGAAGGTCAATAGAGTAGGGGCAGTCCGGATCTCAGGAGGTAGTTTGTTCCAAAGAGCCAGGGCAGCCACAAGAACACCCTTCCCCATGGGCCTGCCAGCTGACATTGTTTAGCTGATGGGACCTGGAGGAGACCAACTCTGTGAGGTCTTACCAGTCACTGGGAACTATGAGGTAGAAGATGGTCTCAGAGACAACTAGGTCCTAAGCCATGTAGGGCTTTAAAAGTAATATCCACTCCTTGAATTGAGCCTGGAGACCAATAGGGAGCCAATGCAGCTTGTGGAGGATTGTGATGTACCCAGATGCACTTGCGTGGCTGCATTCTGGACCAATTGTAGTCTCTGAATGCTCTTCAGGGTTAGCCCCACGTAGAGTGCATTGCAATAATCCAACAGTGAGGTGATAAGGGCATGAGTGACTGTGCAGAGAATCTACTGATCCAAGTATCCCCTCTAAATTATCTTTATAAATAATTCAAGATGTCAAACACATTGAATATTCATTGCTCCTCCTATTTTCTCCATAATAACAACCATGTGCGGTAAGCTGTACTCAGAGAGAGTGATTGGCCCAAAGTCACCCATCACTGTATTATTACTATGACTCTCATAGGATGACAAAAATTACCCACCTCTATTGTAAGGTGATACTAATTGTCCTCCTATGTGTGAAGTCTGAAAATCTGGATTGATTTTCAAACTTTTTAGCAGGATATTTATTGTTCCTTCTGGCTGATTAGCATTATTTTCTATGACTTTGTGATGTTTCTAGGCCTTTACATTTGTAAGTCACCCAGAGTTGTTCTGGAGTTAGACAACTCTAGAAAATTGAGAAACATATATGCTTGCTCTCTGTTGCCAGGCTAAAAGCCTCCAAGTTTCCAAGTGGAGATCAAAGTCAATGCACAACAAAGCTACTAAGATGAAAGGCTGTAAATCTCTATAATCTCTCCTCCTTTTCATAGTGCTAAAATAGGGCTTGAATATGAAAAAGTGGAAATCAGATGCACTTGGATTTATATATATATATATATATATCAAGAAATCAGTGTAAGAAAAATTAGATTGAAATGAAAATGGATATGACTCTGTAAAAGCACTAGCAACACTGATGTTCCGGTCTAAATTTATTGCATTACAGGTGCTATTTAAGAGGCAACTCACAGGAAATCAAATTATGTCTGAGTTAAAATAGGTTAATTTGGCTAATCTGAGATTGACGTTATTTTTTCAGGTATGTGCTTAGGGGTTTCACAGAATTGCAAAGGGTTTATGGAGAGGGAGGGAGATGGGGGTATAGAGAAAAGAGAGAAAATGGAGGGATAGAAGAATAGAGAACTAGAGGGATAGAGGGATCAAGGTATAGAGAGGTCGAGGTAGGGGTGGGCAGTAGGCAGGATGGGGTGGGACACAGTTCCACTGGTGGAAATGAAGATGCGTGCGCAGCTCCAGCTGATCAGCGGCTGTCACTTCCTGGATTACTGATCTCGGCTTGGCTCTCCTTTTTTACCCTGCTGCTGCATCTACGCTCCTTGCTTTTTTCCTCTTTCCTCCTTCCTGGCCTCAGACGAGCTTCCCTCTCTCCTGCCTGGCTCCCCTCCAGTCTCACGCAGCCACCTCCTGCCTGAGTGCAAGCAGAAGGTGTGGATGGAAGTGACACTGGCAGCATTTATGCTTCTGGCAGCACCCATTCACCTAGCTACCCAGTCTGAGGTGGGGGGATGACCCAGGAAGGAGAGCGGAGGAAACGTGAAGCAAATTGTCACCCCAGCGAGCGACACTGGTAAAGTTGTAAGTTGAGGACTTAACAGTTCACTTGAACGATGATGATGATGATTGGGAAGAAGAATCTGAACTCCAAATATGAACTGAATAATCAAATTATCACAGATAATCCTCACTCGGTTAAAGACCTTGGTATACTAATAACAAAAGTTTTAAGTGCCAAGGCCTACTGTAACAATATAGCCAAGAAGGCTTCAAGAGTTGTAAACCTAATCCTACATAGCTTCTGCTCTGGCAATCTCACACTACTTACCAGAGCTTACAAAACTTTTGCCAGACCCATCCTCGAATACAGCTCATCTGTTTGGAACCCATATCACATCTCAGACATTAACACCCTTGAAAATGTCCAAAGATACTTCACCAGAAGAGCCCTTCACTCCTCCATTTGAAATAGAATACCCTATGAGACTAGACTTTCAATCCTGGGCCTAGAAAGTTTAGAACTAAGACGCCTTAAACAAGATCTAAGTATTGCCCACAAGATCATATGCTGCAACGTCCTGCCTGTCGGCGACTACTTCAGCTTCAACCACAACAACACAAGAGCACGCAACAGATTTAAACTTAATATTAACCATTCCAAACTTCACTGTAAAAAATATGACTTCAGTAACAGAGTTGTCAAAGCGTGGAACTCATTACCAGACTCCATAGTGTCATCCCCAAACCCCCAACACTTTACCCTTAGATTATCTACGGTTCACCTATCCAGATTCCTAAGAGGTCAGTAAGGGGCGAGTACAAGTGCACTAGAGTGCCTTCCGTCCCCTGTCCTATTGCTGTCCTATATCTCCTATACCTTTCTTCTATTCCTATATCTCTTCTTCTATTCTTTCATTGATATGTTCTATTACTATACCTTCTTTTCTATTATTTCTTAGATATATTTTACTATGAGCATCTCCTCTATAACCTTCATCACGTATTTTACTATGTGTATATAGATATATACCCACTAAAACCCTCATTGTGTATTGGACAAAATAAATAAATTTTTTAAAAAATGAAAGTCACTCCCACCAGATCATACGGCCGGCAACCACTCCTACCCAGTCATATGACCATTAAGCCACACCCACAAAATAAGACACACCCACAGTGTGGCAGTAAAAATTTTGGCTGCCCACTACTGGGTAGAGGGATATATATATAGAGAGAGATGTTGGAATGTTTTATTTTGCATTTTTAGAAGCAGATTATGTGATAGCTTGCAGGGTGCAGATTCTCTCTAGGAATCTTCATGCTGGTGTTGAGCTATTTGACTTTTATACGGATATTGCAAGAGGCTCAAAGTGAGGAACTATCCATGCATGGGGGGAAAAAAGCCTCTAGGCCTAAGGACAAATTTCATTTTACTTCACTGCTCTACTAAATGATCCTGCAAAGCCTGCCAGTGTTTCTTCCAGCCTCCTAGTGCCCTTGTAAAAAGATATTTGATTGAAAATGAAAGGAGCATGAAAACAGAGAGCAGAATCTTCTCCACTTGCTCCCCCCGCCCTTCTGCAAAATGTATTACAATTCACTTTGTGAGACACTCAGATTGATGTTATACAGCAGGGCTTCTGTTGTGATTCCGTCTGAGGCTCCTCAGGGAACGGCTGAACCTCTGCCGGCTCCATGCTCAGAGGGGGAGGATGAGGAACAGGAGGAGGAGGAGGAGGCCCAGGCAGACGGGGAGGAGGAATATCAGGCTGAGGGAGAGGGAGAACAGCCAGAGTCCCCCGGGGTGGAGCTCTCCCCAGCAAGCAGCCTGGAGTCCTTAGATGAGGATGCACAAGCCATAATTGATCTAAGGCAGAGAAGAGCAGCCCAGCAAAGGGGACAATTAGCCAGGTATTTCCAGCACTAAATAGGCAACAGCTGGGTTTGGGTGTGGTTCTCCCCAGAAAGGCTGAAAAGGCAGGCCCACCCTTCCTGTAATTGTGGAGTATTATCTTTGGGAGTCCTGCGATCTGGCTGTGCTCTTTGGCGTCTCTGAATCTGGCTTGTGGCCTTGAAAGCTGAAACCTTGGGGGGAGGCGTGGGTCTTATTCTATACAGAGGTGTGTGTGCCAGCAAGAAGTTTGTTGTATTGTCTGGCCGTCATGACTCTGCTGTGAAGCCTCCTAACAACCCTGTTTGTAAGAACAGTTTTGTCTCTTTGTTTGTTTTCCCAACTGTAAAGTACCTTTGTTTTTACCAGCGTGTCTGGCTGCTTTTTTCAGTTGGTATTGAAGTATGGGGGCACCCAGACAGAACAGCTTCTAGGCCTCAGCATTACATGGGGCGAATGCTTTATTCAGTGGTAGAAGAGCCATTTCTGCATGGCGTGCAATATACATTTCATACTTTGGCAGATCATCAACAAGAGCCCTACCAGTGCTATTTCTTTCTTTGAGGAGTGCAATTAAATTAAACAATTAAACAATGTTCTGAAGTTTCTCATGTGAAGCTTCCTGGCAGTCAGTGCAAACTCATGATTGATAACCTAATCTGTGTATTCCTGCCTTTGTGTGAACTTAGTCACCTGCTTAATGTTTCCCACTAAGCCCTAGTACAATTGTTTGTTTATAGCTTAGCACAGTAATTATCAACCTGTGGTCTCTGGACCCCTGTGGGGGCACAATGTCATCACAGGGGATCTGCAAAGGCTTCAAGAAAAGTTATGATTTAAGCCTTGAGTTAAGTCTTGAGAATCCATGACCATGGTCTGTGCCACAATAGGTGTTTAAATGTACAACCCAGTATTTTTGAATGGAAACTTGGCTGAAGAATTCTGGGAGGTGAAGTCCACAAGTCTTAAAGTTGCCAAGGTTGGAGTCCCCTGGACTAGAAGAACTCCAAGGTCCCTTCCAACTCTGTTATTCTGTTATTACACCAGTTCTTGTTCTATGTATTTTATTATATTTTCATGCGCTTTTACATTGTTCTTTCCTTCTTTTTAAATAGCGGCATCATCCTTTTTTGTTGTTTATACAGTGATACCTTGTCGTAAAAACTTAATTGGTTCCAGGACGAGGTGCTTAAGGTGAAAAGTTTGTAAGACGAAACAACGTTTCCCATAGGAATCAATGGAAAAGCGATTAATGCATGCAAGCCCAAAATTCACCCCTTTTGCCAGCAGAAGCGCCCGTTTTTGCACTGCTGGGATTCCCCTGACGCTCCCCTCCATGGGAAACCCCACCTCCAGACTTCCGTGTTTTTGTGATGCTGCAGGGGAATCCCAGCAGGGGAATCCCAGCATTGCAAAAATGAGCGCTTTGCTGGCAATGGAAGTCCGGAGGTGGGGCATCAGTGAAATTGCAGCATCGCAAAAACACGGAAGTCCTCGAAACCCCACCTCCGGACCTCTGTGTTTTTGTGATGCTGCGATTTCACTGCTCCCCTCACAAGGAAACCCCACCTCCGGACTTCCATTGCTAGCGAAGTGCCCGTTTTTGCGCTGCTGGTATTCCCATGCTGGTATTCCCCTGCAGCATCACAAAAACACGGAAGTCCGGAGGTGGGGTTTCCCATTGAGGGGAGCCTCAGGGGAATCCCAGCAGTGAAAAAACGGGTGCTTCGCTGGCAACAGAAGTCCAGAGGCAGGGTATCCCAGCGGCGGCAGTGGGTTTGTACGGTGAAAATAGTTTGTAAGAAGAGGCAAAAAATCTTAAACCCCGGGTTTGTATCTCGAAAAGTTTGACGAGGTGTTTGTAAGACGAGGTATCACTGTATATTTGTTTTAAATATATATATGAGATGGATGTATACATTTCAATAATTAGTAAGTACTTAAATACTATGTAACTATGTAACTACGGTCCTTTCATTTATCAGAATAATTTCATGTACTCCATTACAGTACACTCTTTACTTAAGATTAATATAGCCCAGGGTACCAGAAAAGATTGAAACTTGGCCCCTGTGCCTCATTGATGGTAATATGTTTTAAAGAATCTTGTTCAAGGAAATGTTTTGCATTACCAGTAAGCATCAATTCTAGACAACAGTATTGATCGACATGTCAATCGCTAGATCCTTGACTTACTTTCAGGGTGTGTGAGACAGTTCCAAGCTTTCTGTCTGAAGTGGAGAAAAAATACTTTAGAAGCAAGGAAATAGATTTGCCTCTGATAATGCTTCTCTTCATATTTCATTGGGAGGGAGGGTACCTATATTTGACAAACAAACAAACAAACAAACAAACAAACAAATCTTATTTCATGTCATTTTAAGGTAGCAGAGTGTTGCAATCCCATTGTTTGTTTGTTTGTTTGTTTGTTTGTTTGTTTGTTTGTTTGTTTGTTTGTTTGTTTATTTGTTTATTTGTTTATTTGTTTATTTGTTTATTTGTTTATTTGTTTATTTGTTTATTTGTTTATTCAATTTTTATGCCGCCCTTCTCCTTCAGGGTGGCTTACAATATGTTAGCAATAGCACTTTTTTTAACAGAGCTAGGTTATTGCCCCCACAATCCAGGTCCTCATTTTACCCACCTCGGAAGGATGGAAGGCTGAGTCAACCTTGAGCCGGTGATGAGATTTGAACCGCTGACCTTCAGATCTACAAGTCAGCTTCAGTGGCCTGCAGTACAGCACTTTACCTGCTGCGCCACCCTGGCTCGTTCCATCAAAATAGAGTGAACATTTATTTATTTATTTATTGGATTTCTATGCTGACCCTCTCTGAAGACTTGGGGCAGCTAACATTGACCTACACCTCTTTCTACTCTTCTTCTTCTTCTTTTTTTTTTTTTGCTATTGGCCTGGTCTCTGCATATAAAAGAATAAGGCCATTACCCATCCCCAAGGAAAAGTAATTAATCACTGAATTGGAGGATAAAAAATGAGACAAATTAACATGGTCTAAACAATGTGAAAAGAAATGCATATGGAAATAGTTTTGAAATGATGATTATTCAATTACAAGAATTGAAATAACAACAACAACAACAACAACAACAACAACAACACAACAAACCAGTACAGATAGTCCCAGTGGTAATCGGCACACTGGGTGCTGTGCCAAAAGACCTCAGCTGGCATTTGAAAACAATTTTGTGATTGACAAAATCACGATCTGTCCTACATTCAGAGGAAGACTTCAATTGTATAATATGTTTCCTATATATAGTAAATCTGCTGTCCATGTGTTGTAACTGAGAACAGACATAATGTGAAGAACAGTCTCTACTGCTGTTGCTGCTGCTGCTTTTTACTAGGTGTAAACCAGAAGGAGATGTTTTTTGTAATGTAAATTATATGGCGTTTTCAGAGTAAGTACTGTAATGGAATCCTGCAAAGATAAAATTGTTAAGATATTCATGAATGGGAGTGACAAGGTCAGCCAATGAATAGGCATAGCAGCTAAGTCAGCCAATATGAGCCTGTGCAGAGAATCAAAACTGAAGCCAAAAAACTGGGCGTGGCTCAGCCCACTCTGTCTCTCTCTGAACTCTGAACTCTCATGAAATGAAACTTGCTGTTCTCTGCTGCCTGTAACTGCTTGAAGAAGAATCTACATTGGTATTTTAAATGCTCATCTGTTATTCTTGCATATAAAGAAGTTCCTTAATGTAAATGAGTACTGCTGCATCAGTCTGCCTGTATTTAAGTTTCTGCAAGAAACTGATAAAAATGAATTGTATCACTTCAGATCATAGGTGTTTTAAATAGACCTCTCCACGTATTTTTAAACTTAAAAGAAAAACTAGCACATCCAGAAAAAAAAGTTTCTATTGCAGCCTATGACTCTTCAGAAATACCTTTCCAATACCTATCACTTGAAATAATACTTAAATTCTAGAGAAGCAGCACTATTCTTCTATTGTTTCCACCTATATGAGCCAATCTGGCAGAAGAGCCTTGATATGAGCACCATCAATTAAGGGATGGTAGGATGGCATTTCTGTTATTGCTTCTTCCCTTTGAAACATAATTTTATTGAATATTAGATGGGCACCAACCTGTTGGCCTTTTACAAAGATCTGAAATCATGTTTGTGTTCCTATGTTTTGGGATTGGAGGATAAAACACCATGGGAAAGTTATATTAATCATGGTTTGATTGTTGCTCCTTTTATCTTGGCTGCTGGTTTTGCATTCATTTTTGCGGTTGCTTGGGTTTTTTAAATGTTGCTGGTTTCCCAGGGTAGCTAGCATTGTGAATTGGATGGCCCTGTACATTTTTAAAAATAAACACAACATCCCTAGCTTTTCAAAATCTGGAAAAAATGGCCAAGAGCAGGAATTTCCATGTGATTTTTCCTTAGAATTGGAATGAAGTTCGGGAAGCGAGAGAGCTTGAGATTGACAGGTGTCTGCAGTGGGAAAAGGAATCAAATGGTCACATGTGTATTGTGACATCATCAGATCAATAGCATGACTTGTGCACTGCCTTGTGACAGAATGACATAACTGCATCATTAATATCATTAGATCGTGATGCACATTTTCGTTTTGATTCCTTTTTAATTTATTATGCGTGGGTTGTTGCAGAAATGGTACAGGAAAAAAAATGCAGAATATTCACACAATCCCTTGGTTGCTTATAATTAAGAAGTGCACCATAGTCTTTTCCTGCTATTCCCACTGAAATTCTTTTTCTTTTAATCACATTTCAAAAGCAAATTATCTTTCATCAAATTAGATGAGAACAGGTAGGATAAAAAAGAAAGAGGGTTTTACTGCATAATATTAATTCTGATCAGTGGGCTGAGACTATTTCATTCCTTATTTAATTCATAAATTTATGTCTCACTCCTCAACCATGAAGGGTTTACCTGAATGGCTAATGAATCAAGTGAATTGCATTTAGAATCAAATCTAATTCAAAAGGTCATTTTCCAATGTCATTTTGATAATACACTAAGTTTTCATATATTTTAAAGAAGAGGGGAAATTATTTTTTCTAGGCCTTGCTCTTTTAAATTATGTTCAGTTTCTGTCGAGCCTAGGAAGCATGATTAGTGACATCATAGAAGTGATAAAGCTGCAATATTTTCAAGGGAGGGTTTTGTTGTTTGTATCATTTGATTAATGAATGTAACTATGATTTATGACCTATCACTTTGTTGAGAGCTTATACATCAGAGACAAATTCCTTCTGTGTTCAACGACACTTCGCCAATAAACCTATTCTATTCTATTCTGCCATACCATGCCACGCCACTCCATTCCATTCTTCTATGCCATACCATGCCACGCTATGCCACGCCACGCCAAAGCACACCATGCCACTCCATGCCACCCCAGGGGACCTTGGAGTTCTAGTCCAACCCTCTACTTGGCAGGAAAACCTACACCACTTCAGACAAATGGTTATCCAATTTCTTCTTTAAAACTTCCAGTGTTGAAGCATTCACAAATTCTGGAGGCAAGCCCTTCCACTGATTAATTGTTCAGACTGTCAGGAAATTTCTCCTTGATTAGTTTCCACCTATTGCTTTTTGTCCTACCCTCAGGAGCTTTGGAGAATAGTTTGACTCCCTCTTCTTTGTGGCAACTCCTGAGATATTGGAACACAGCTATCATATCTCCCCTAATCCTTCTTTTCATTAAACTAAACATACCAAGTTCCTGCAACCGTTCTTCATATGTTTTAGCCTCCAGTCCCCTAATTATCTTTGCTGTTCTTCTCTGCACTCTTTCTAGAGTCTCAACGTCCATTTTACATCTAAATTCAATACTTTAATTCAATATTATACCCAGAGTTTTTGGCCCATGCTATTTTTGATTTTTCAACCCCTGAAAAAAATGTATAAGTAAGACTGGCTAACGTGAAATGGAATACTTGTGGCTCAGTCTTGAAGGGATTAGGAGCTACAAAAATGGGCTGAGGTTTTTCTTGTGGAGTGTTAGATCTTACCTATAATAATTTATCATAAAGAGAGGATTCTAAAAGTCCTCAAAGCAGCCAACTGTGTTCCATACTTGATCTGCTTTTATTCTAAGAGCAAAGAGAAATGAGCATCTGTTAACAAGGTTTGCAAGAAAAGCTTTTGCTACATAGCAAATGGACAAATGAAAAGGAGAGATGTGGTAAAACAGACAGTAGGATTTGTCCTGCTGGCTTATGACACAAGCCTTCAATTAAAGGTCAAAGTAGCCAAAACAGACACACACAAACGGGAAAATGCAACAATAGTTTCTTTATCCAAAGAAAAATAGAAGCAAAACTCCCTTTTTAAATTCAAAGGGATTTCTTGTAAAAACAAAACACACTTGAATGCAGTGAGATAACAAAGACAATAAAACTCCAGTCAATTAACCAATAACTGTGAAATTTGTCGTAGCCACTACTCTTCAGACGTTGTAAAACTCACTATGATTTATGGTCAAAGTCCTGAAATCCAAACAGAGTCCTAAGAATAATCCTGAACAGCAAGTCAAGGTCCACAAGTACGATCAGATAATCTTCCAAACTGCGAGGCCAGCACACTGTCCATTTAACAGCAGCCCTAATTACTTGAACCCCACCCAACCACAGGTAGACTCTCTTATCGCCTGTAATAGGTAGACTCTTTTATCGCCTCTTCTCTCCTATGCATAGCTCTGCGCATGCGTGGGTCTATCATTGTTTCCTCATCAGAGACTATCGTAGATAAAGAGGACTGGCTTCTTCCTGGGCTGTCTGCCAGGCCCCCCTCTTCCATCTCACAGACACTTCCTTCTTCAGATGATAATTCACTGGCCGACTCTGTCGGCAGCAAAACAGGCCTGTGACATTTGGATGTTTCCCCCACATCCACATCCACAGTCCTTGGGGCAGGAGCTGGGCCAGAGCTAACCACAACAGGATTTATGTCTTATTGGAAAAAAGATGTTATATTTTCTTGTTTTACATACATGCAGAGAGACCTCTGACTTGCTAATTACAATGAAAAGTACATTACACGTTGGTCTTAATCCAGAAGAAGTTAGCTCACTGATATAATTTCCATCTTGTTCTCATACTTCACAAGTTTTCCCAATTGAAATTGCAGGTACTGAGATACATTGTCTATTTCATATAGAGGCATGCCATCTACTATTTCTGATTCTTAATAAGACATAGATAGTGCTCCCAGATTTTTTTTTTTCAAGAACATAATCTTCCACAGAGGAAAGAAACATCTGTTTGGGTTCATTCATTTATATATTTGCAATTTTTAGATTGCCTATTTCCTAGCGCCAATCCCAAGTAAATACAAATTATGAAGGAGGTGAGAAATAGATCACAGTGCACCTGACCTTACGACAAACCTGATTTCACATGGGAGCACTCAATGCATTTTGATAGTGTGAATGAAGGCCATGAAATATTACCCTCTGTGCAAAGTGTCTGAGTAATTGAAAATGCATTCCAATTCTTCACAGTCAGAATAGATGGCCAGATCCATTTAGAGGACACAGATCAAGTATTTGCTCTCTGGCCCTTGTTGCTGCCCAGGTAGAAAGCTGCTTTGGGAATCTGTCTGCTTTAGAAACATAGAAACATAGAAGACTGACGGCAGAAAAAGACCTCATGGTCCATCTAGTCTGCCCTTATACTATTTCCTGTATTTTATCTTACAATGGATATATGTTTATCCCAGGCATGTTTATATTCAGTTACTGTGGATTTACCAACCACGTCTGCTGGAAGTTTGTTCCAAGGATCTACTACTCTTTCAGTAAAATAATATTTTCTCATGTTGCTTTTGATCTTTCCCCCAACTAATTGTGCCCCCTTGTTCTTGTGTTCACTTTCCTATTAAAAACACTTCCCTCCTGAACCTTATTTAACCCTTAAGCATATTTAAATGTTTCGATTATGTCCCCCCTTTTCCTTCTGTCCTCCAGACTATACAGATTGAGTTCATTAAGTCCTGATACGTTTTATGCTTAAGATCTTCCACCATTCTTGTAGCCTGTCTTTGGACCCGTTCAATTTTATCAATATCTTTTTGTAGGTGAGGTCTCCAGAACTGAACACAGTATTCCAAATGTGGTCTCACCAGCGCTCTATATAAGGGGATCACAATCTCCCTCTTCCTGCTTGTTATACCTCTAGCTATGCAGCCAAGCATCCTACTTGCTTTCCCTACTGCCCGACCACACTGCTCACTTAGCTTGATTTTAAACATTTAATACATTTAAAATTAATTTTATGGCCCACTTAATATATTTAAAATTAATTTTATGGCCCAATCTTAGACAAGTCAATCAGAAATTTCATTTTTTTTAAAATTTTCTTCAATTGGTTGAAACATTACAAACATTACAAACCCAAATTAAAAGTTTTCTTTTTTTTTCTTTCACAAATATTACAAAAAGATATTTTTTATTACAGATAAGAGAAACTGCAAACCGCTCGACAGATGGCTATCCAAACATCCCAAAGAATGAATAAATCAAAACGGCTTGAAATAATTTGATTTAAATCTTAAAAGCCATGAGCTAGCAGTCAAGAATACAGTTGACAAACTAGTTGCACTGATAAAAGGTTCAGATGGTAACATCATAAATCTATGGAGTTTAATTAGACTGTACAAGAAATAAGAGTGAAAGTGTAAACTATATTAATCCATATCTATATATATCCATACATATATTGGGCACCTAGTGATAAGTTACTATAAACAAACCCGATGTATCGTAAAAATAATCTTTTTTAGTCATAATATTATTTTTTTACTTTTATGATGTGTACCATGTATAATTCACGTTTTGGAAGTGTCCATTTAATGTTTTGTTTTTGTTGGTTTTTTTCTTTCTTTTTCTCCTTTTCCCCTCTCTTTCTTGTTGTGTGTTCTGTTTGTCCTGTTTTTTTAAATTTATATAATCAATAAAAACCATTTAAATATACATGTGACACACACACACATATATAAATTTATATGTGTTTGTGTGTGTCACATGTTTTTGCTGAATTTGAAAATTAAAGGAGACTAAGATAGATCTATTTCAGCCTTATTTTGGCCTCATCAGCTAGCCATACCCTCACTGGGACTTGAACTTGCAACCTTTGTCTTGTAAGGCAGAGAATTAACCTCTACGCTACAGCATCCAATCCCTTCAGCTCTGGACCAGGGAAGGGTTACATGTTTTTTTGTGTTCAAAACCACATCCTACAGATAGTATGCTAGACAGAAGAAACAATATATGTTTTTGTACAGGGCGAACCTTAAAAATGACTTCCCTGTCACCAAATTTGATATGCTCTAATACTTAAGCACATAACATTGGAGCTCTTTGTAGCCTTCACAGCCAATTCTTTTGTGGTCCCAGAATCCTTTGAGTGTGCTAAACACGGTTGGTGTTAGAAACGGATAGGAAATTTTATATTGGATTGTAAAGTGGACAAAATGATCCTGAAGAAGGCAATAGCAATATCCCTAGAAGTCAATCCAGGTTCAATGAAGTTTTTACTATAAGGCCCAACAGAGATTCTTTAAAGCTTCTTTAAATGTTAAAGCCTCCATTTTACCCTTAAGGTTCCACAGCTTCTGTTGTGGTTAGCTCTGGCCCAGCTTCTGCCCCAAGGACTGTGGATGTGGGGGAGACATCCACATGCTGCAGGCCTGTTTTCCCTCCGGTGGAATCTGCTGATGAAGGCTCCTCTGATCAAGAAGACATGAGTGACAGGGAGGAGGAGAGTGGGGCAGACAGCTCAGAAGGAGATCAATTATCTAGCTCCTCCTTGGATTCAGAACAAGAGTTAATGATACAGCCACGCATGCAGAGAGCGATGCATAGGCAACAACAACTGAGAGATTATTATCAAAGAAAATGAGGCCACCTGTGGTTGGGTGGGGCTGTGGTAATTAGTGAGGCTGCTATAAATAGCAGCCTGTGGGTTTGGCCATTGTGGAGGATTATCTGATCGTTGTGTTTCATGACTGCTTTACTGACTTTGACCTTTTCTGTGCTGATTTTTCCCTGCTTTGAAACTAAACCAGAGCCAAGAGTGTTTCACTTTGTGAAAGAAGAAGGACTGTGAATTGCCTCACAACTGCAAGCTAAGTATCACAGAACTGATAAGGGACTTGTACAAATTACCAGTTTGTTTGGAGACCAGTGCTCTTTGCTATACCAAAAGAGGGCTTAGTTTAAGTGAATTTTCATTAT
The DNA here is from genome assembly GCF_031021105.1 of Erythrolamprus reginae. Classification (NCBI taxonomy): domain Eukaryota; kingdom Metazoa; phylum Chordata; class Lepidosauria; order Squamata; family Dipsadidae; genus Erythrolamprus; species Erythrolamprus reginae. The sequence goes on along the minus strand of NC_091952.1, from coordinate 28,013,433 downwards.
AAAGAACATTGTTTTGAATTTTCAAACGTGTGTGTGTCTGAAATTTGTACCTGTGAATTTTTGGGAGGAGTCTACCAGAGAGCCCCACAGAACAGCTTCCAAATTACTGGTCCCCCAAAGCCTCCAACATTAGACTATATTTCCATACCTGTGCACTAGGGTGAATGAATTCCTCTAATACATTCCTTTTTCCCTGTGGATATTGCAGGAAGCAAACAACGAGTTAACTGTCCCTAATTCCTGGGCATAAACCAGTAGCTTTATTCAAGCTTTACCCTTTGAATCTATTTTAATTAAAATTCCTTTGACCATAAGGGCCCATAAAATCAAGATTGATGAAGGCATTGGCAATGAAATGTTAGCCATGGGGCAAGTAGGGAGGTCATTGTCTTCGCAACATGCTGGTGTTTTCACTTTGCCAAGCCACTGTGAATGTAGTAGCTTTTCATTACACACTCTAAGGTCACCATTACAAATGGGGCTGAAACTAACCCTGACCTTACAGCTAATTAATGCAAAGAAAGAAGCCAATGCTATTTCACAAACCTAACAAATACACACAAAGGAAAACATTTCAGTTAATGAGAATCTATGAAATGACTGGAGACAAAGAAACCCAGACCTCCCAGACTATGATATTAATATCACTTTAGTTTTGCAGTGGAGTTCCTGGTTTCAGTAATAACATTTTCATGAACTGTTTTTGCAGCTATGCACTTTCCAGTGTAGCCATTTGCCCATCATTGCAAGTACAAATCTGCTGTGTTAATCCTTCTCCACATAACCTCCCAACATTACATTCTGGCCCTTCTCCATCATGGGATATTATTGGATGGATGTGGTTAGCTTTACCAGAAAGTAGATGTACTTGACCAGAAGGGTAAGCTAGAATCTGTATTGTTGAATTGCACTTCACTTCTCATCCATAATCAATTGATACTCAAAGCAATTTGCTATACCTGAGTTTCACTTGTGACAATATCCATTTAAAGGGGTGTTTTGAATTATTTATTGAACTATTGAATGGCAGAACGCCAAGCCTCTGAAATAGAAGCTATCCTAAGATACAAACAGTAGTTCTGGAAATGGGATTGTGGACAGCCCATTAAAATAGAGATGCCCGGATCCATTTGGGTAGCTCTCACTAAAACTCTGACATTCAATATCAATATACATTTACTGTATACTGGCAAAGCTTAGATAAAGACATGACATTTCAAAAGTGTCTAAAAATTATAGATATCACTTCCAAATTTCAGGGGGATTATTCCAAAATATGGGTACCCATATAGAAAATATCTACATGCCAGGGACAAGGCTACTAAGTTGTATGTTCACATATTCTTCTTTATCCACATGTGAATTATTTGAAATACATATACAGTAGTTTGTTTGTTTAGCCCTTAACCCTGCTTATGAGTTTACAAAGTAATTCCTTTCTTCTTTTCCTTCCTTCCTTCCTTCCTTCCTTCCACCTCTTCCTCCTTCACTCTCTCCTCCCTCCCTCCTTCCCTCTCTCACTCCTTTCCTTCCTTCCTTCCCTTTCGCCATGGCAAATCACCTTCAGTGGAAACATTGGTCTCAATGGCTGGCGCTAATGAATATTGGTATTTATCTTGAAAATTGGTAACTGATAGAAGTTCTTCTCCAATAGTCTGTACTATGAAAAGACAAGACTGATAAGACTTCTTCTGGATGATGGCAACGACAGCTTTTAAAAATAGCACTACTTAGCCAGTATTTATTTTTCACCACAATTACATTTTGCTAAGATTCTAGCAACTAAGTAAACAATTAAACATATTACCTGCATGCAAATTCAACCTTTGCAAATTTAGTGAGTTATGCTATATTCAATGGGACTTGCTTTCAAATAATTTTGTAAAGGATTTTAGAGTTAGAGATTATAAAGGATAAGAGCAGAAATTAGTATCTATAGCTGGCTGAAGCAATATTCATCTTTAAAATGTGATTAAATTAGGAAGAAAAATTCTGTTTAATGTCTTTCATGGGTCATATCCTTCCTCTCTATTTTTCATCTTCAAGTCCAGGTAAGGCTATAGACCAGATATACAATTCCTGCACTTCAAACACCTAGAAGAAGCTTATTAAATACATAGCTATATTAAATTAGACTTGATTTAATTTTCTCTTTGCTCTGGTCCTGCCAACTTTAGAAAGCACAGTCTTTGAAACACCACTGAAATACCAATTGTATAAAAATTGGTAATCGTAAGATTTATACAAGTGTGATGTATAGATTGGAATTTTTAAAAAAATTCAAGCTGATCTTTTTTTTCTACAGTATAAGCCCTGATGCACTTGAAAGAGGGACAGGACTTTAATTGCATAGGAATTGCTACCATTTTGAGCTTTTTGGCCACCAACAAACCATTCTATCTTTAGAAGTACTTTGTGCATGTTCATAAAATTCTTAATTGGAGATAAAGTGAGATTTAAGTGCCAAAATATTTAATCAATGGTGAATGTGTTCTGAATGATATTGGAGCAGCTTCATTACTGGTAATTCAGCTTGCAGGACATCAATACTGTAATTCAAAGTCTCCTGAAAATACAATAGTTCCTTGACTTCAAAATCAGACTCTTCATGAACAGTATATAAGAATAGGTTTATAGTCTACGGAGAGGGGCGGCATACAAATTTAATAAATAAATAAATTTAATAAATAAATAAGAGGGTGGAAATCACCTTTTCATGGCCTATGTAAAATATCATAATTTTAATTCTCCATTCATAGTTAAACTCTGGCATCAATTTGTAGCCTTGCATTCCGATGAACATATATTCAATTCACACCTTCTAAGATTATTGGGTGGGTAGGTACAGAGATAGCCAGGGAAACTATTGAAGCCTGCAAACATTTTTACTACCATGCTGTGGTGCGTGGCTTATTCTGTGGGTGTGGCTTGCCAGCCCTGCGACCAGGTGGGAGTGGCTTGATGATCATGTGACTGGGGGGAGTGGCTTAAAGGTCATGTGATTGGCTTCAAAGTGGCTAACGTGACGTCACTCACGTCAAGAGCTTGGGTTAGGGTTAGGGTGCCTGGCCTCTCTTTGCCTCAAAGAAATACAATTTCCCAATCTATTTACTATTACTGAACATCCAAAATATACTATTTAATTCTATGTATATATGCCATATGTGTACATACATATTACACACAGGCACACAAAAATATATATTATCTACTATATAAACTGTATGCACATGCATGCACAGCTCTTCTAAAATTATACACATTCAACCTCATTTATTGTGATAGGAGAAACATATCCAGAGCCTAGAAGGGGGGGGGATCCAAAATTTTTCTACTGGTTCTGCGTACCTGACCAAAATTTTTCTTCCGTCTCTGTGTACCTGACTGTACCCGTAGGAGCCCATCACTGGGAAGGCACCACATAAGTACAACTCATAGAATACAGTGATCCCCCGATTATCGCGAGGGTTCCGTTCCAAGACCCCTCGCAATAATCGATATTTCGGGATGTAGTGGTGCGGAAGTAAAAACACCATCTGTGCATGCGCGCCCCTTTTTCCATGGCTGCACATGCGCAGATGGTGGAGTTTGCGTGTGGGCGGCGGGGAAGACCGGGGAAGACCCAGGGAAGGTTCCTTCGGCCGCCCAACAGCTGATCTGCTCTGCAGCGCGGCAGCAGCAAGGAGCCGAAGATGGGGTTTCCCCGTTGTCCAGGTAACGGGGAAACCCCATCTTCGGCTCCTCGCTGCTGCCGCGCTGCCAAGCAGATCAGCTGGTGGGCGGCCGAAGGAACCTTCCCTGGGTCTTCCCGCCGCCCAGGCAAAGGGGAAACCCCAAGATCGCTTGCCGCTTGCCCGTCACCCGCTTGCCCGGCCGCTCGCTTGCCGCTCGAGAGCAAGAGGGGGAGAGATAGAGAAAGAGAGAGAAGGAAAGAAAGATATGAGAGAGGGAGGAAGAGAGTGTGAGAGAGGAAGAAGCAAGATAGATAGAGAAAGAGAGAGAGAAAGAAAGATGAGAAAGGAAGGGAGTGACGTCATCGGGTGGAAAAATCACGATATAGCCTTTCGCAATGATCGGGATCGCGAAACTCGGGGGATCACTGTAGTGCAAAACACACATTCTGGTACAGTGATCTTTCCTATGGATGAGCTCCAGCACAAAGCTCAGAAAACATCTGGTCGCAGTGACCGATTGGATCTTGCAACATTATCCTGGCATATATGTATCTGCCTTCATTCATTCTGGAATCAATACCCAAAAACCATCCATACTAAAGATCCATAATATATCTCAACATTGATTTTCTTGCTTATGGCTTTCATTAAATTGAATGTCCCCAAAAATGGCAAGAAGAAATGGGGGAAAATATGGCACAGGAACAGATAATGGTCAAACCACAATACAGAAGCCAGCAAATGCTGCCAAATCTTGAATTGAGATGAAATGGGGGGGGGGGGAATGCAGAAAGTGCCTAATTTAGTCTCCTTGGAGGATAATACATTTTATCTTTAACCCCACAACCCCCAACTTAAAATTTTATTTATTTGTTTGTTTGTTTGTTTGTTTGTTTGTTTGTTTGTTTGTTTGCTAATTAGATTTTTATGGTGCCCTTCTCCTTAGACTCAGGACAGTTTACAACATGTTAGCAATAGCACTTTTTTAACAGAGCAAGGCTATTGCCCCCACAATCCGGGTCCTCATTTTAGGCTAAGTCAACCTTGAGCCGGTGGTGAGATTTGAACCGCTGACCTACAGATCTACAGTCGGCTTCAGTGTCTTGCCGTACAGCACTCTACCTGCTGCACCACCCTGGCTCAATGGGTAACCACTAAAAAAGTTTATGGGGAAGCAAAAGAAATGGGGAAGCAAAAATGGGGAAGCAAAAAAAAGAAAACCAACCGAATCCTGGGAGTTGGATTCATTCATTCATTCATTCATTCATTCATTCATTCATTCATTCATTCATTCATGCATGCATGCATGCATGCATGCATGCATGCATGCATTCATGCATTCATTCATTCATTCATTCATGCATGCATGCATGCATGCATGCATGCATGCATACATACATGTCTGTATGTTTGTTTTTTTGTTTGTTCATTTATTCATTCATTTGTTCGTTCATTCATTCATAGAATGATCCATTCATTCATTCATTCATTCATTCATTCATTGTTTGTTTGTTTGTTTGTTTGTTTGTTTGTTTGTTTGTTTGTTTGTTTGTTTGTTTGTTTGTTTGTTTATTTATTTATTTATTTATTTATTTATTTGTTTATTTGTTTGTTTGTTTGTTTGTTTGTTTGTTTATTTATTTATTTATTTATTTACTTATTTACTTATTTACTTACTTATTTACTTACTTATTTACTTACTTATTTATTTATTTATTTATTTATTTATTTATTTATTTATTTATTTATTTATTTATTTATTTATTTATTTATTTATTTATTTATTTATTTATTTATTTATTTATTTATTTATTTATTTATTTATTTATTTATATGCCGCCCCTTTCCGAGGACTCAAACGTACTGTATGGACATACCCACCCAGATAGTACTTGACTTACAATTGTTTAGTAACCATTCAGAGTTACAACAGCCCTGAAAAATGTGACTTATTATGACCACAGCATCCCCATGGTCATATGATCAGCTGAAGAAGCTTCTTGGATGAGAAGCAAAACACCTTCAACGAAAAAACAAAAAGTTCCAGTCGCCCCTTGAAAAAGCACCTCTGGGGCACATTCCTCAGAATTCAGTCATCATATCAAAAATGAACAGTGAATTTTCTTTTTCTTTTTTTAAAAAAGGAATGTTCAGTTCTGTTTGAATAGTCTTATTAATCCATCTTTTAAGGATCATTTTCATGCTTTTATCCCTCCGTTCATATAGCAGAACTGCTTCCCAGTAATGGCTGTTCAGCTCCCACAAGGAGAACCACCGAGAAATCAGTGTTGGAAGTAAAATTTGACTTCGAGCTATTCAGGTGTGAAAATGAATTTATATGTGTTTGTTTTTCTCACTCTGTTCTACTCCCTGATGATCCTATGACTATCCTGGCAGGATGGGGTGGGAAGGAGGGGAGGGAGAAGCAAAAGTATCTCATTTCAGTGGCATTATTTATTTCTTTTGCTACATTACCAAACAACAGAGGAAGTCAATTTCTCAAAAAATATGCATGTAGTTCTGCTTAAGGAAATACATTCAGAACGTCAGATTCTTCTCAGCAGGACTGTTGCATGAGTGGCCAAGCACATCAGCATCATCTGTAGTTATCATATTGAGTGATAAAAAGAAAATGATATGGTTGAAAGACACCCAGATTCTTCTTCATAAGAGTACCCCTTGAGATTCTAACTCAACTCTTTTATTGAACGTGGGGGAATCGGTAGCCTTTCATTGAGTAAAAAGCAAAAAAGGATATCATAGATTATACAATATTAGAATGAATGTCAAATTCATCTGAAGCAATGATAAACAACCTGGAGTCTTGTTCTGCTGGCGTGTCTCAACCGCCTGTAATTACAGGGTAATTAATCCAGGAAGACACATACCACATGATTAAAGGAAAACCCAAAAGTTTTTATAAACAGAAAAACAGAAACAGCTCCCTTTTTAAATGTCAAAGGGATTTTCTGGTACACACAAGGCACAGGTTAAATGCAGTCCAAATGCTCACCCAATAACTGGGAAATTGAGTCCAATTCTAAAGTCCAGAGAGTCCACACACAATCCTGAACAGCAAAACCACGATCTTGATGAAACAATGAATCAGACAAACTGCGATGAGGCTAAAACACCAGGCTGCACTTTTATCTGTAGCACTAATTATAGCAGCCCCACCCAACCACAGGTGGCCTCATTTTCTCTTGTAATAATCCTTCAGTTGTTATCTCCTATGCATCACTCTATGCATACATGGATGTGTCATTAATTCTTGTTCAGAATCCAGGGATGATACAGATGACTGATCTCCTCCTGGGCTGTCTGCCAAACTCCCCTCTACCCTGTCACTCACGCTTCCTTAGTCAGAGGAGACTTCATCGGCAGATTCTACTGGGAGCAAAACAGACCTGCGGCATGTGGATGTCTCCCCCACATCCACCTCCACATTCCTTGGGGCAGGAGCTGGGCCAGAGCTAACCACAACAAGATTTATATGTGCCTCCCAAGTCCCCAGTTTGTGACTTTTTATGTCAAGATTGTCCTGCTATTTTGTTAGAAGCAATATTTGAAAATGGGTTATATTTGTAAGCCCCAAATTTAACACATTGCTATTTCAAAAAAATATAATAACACACTTTAGGCCCTTAGTTTTCCCCGTGTGGTCTCACATAACTTCATGTAATGATATAAAAAAAGATGTTGAGATTCTAGAAAGAGTACAGAGAAGAGCAACAAAGATGATTAGGGGACTGGAGGCTAAAACATACAAAGAATGGTTGATGAAATTGGATATGTCTAGTTTAAGGAAAAGAAGGAATAGGGGCAGGGGTGGGCAACTGCCCGGATGGGAGGGAACGCAGTGGGGTAGCGAAAATGGAGCTCCACCCCAGAGCACCCAATTTGCACTGAAAGATGTTGAAAGAATAATAATAATTCTGCATAAGCCAAGTATGGTAGTAAAATTTTGGCAGCCCTTCACTGAATAGAGGTGACATGATAGCAATGTCTCAGGGGTTGCCCCAAAGAAGAGGGAGTCAAGCTATTTAAATTTAAATAAAAATAAAACATTTAATAAAAGACAAGTACTAGATTTAAAACTTTCTGAAAGCCTCAAAGAATTATGAGGAAGAACGTAATGAAATGAATACAAACAGAGTTCCTGTCTTTCCTATTGGGAAAATATCTGGTAAAATATGGAAGGAAACATGTAAGTGGGTTGAATTATTACAATTGCAACTATTGCCAATTCTCGAAGCTTTGAATAAGACCTTGAAAATAGTTTCCATAATGGAGGAATGAACAAAAAGACAACTGATAGAAAAATAATGTGTATTTCAACCTGAGTGACAGGAAGGAAGTGACCTGAGCTTTTTTTTATAGACCAGAGGTCTTCAAACTTGGCAACTTTAAGACTTGTGGACTTCAGAATTCTCCAGCATAGATGGATGGAAAATTCTGGGAGTTGAAGTCCACAAGTCTTAAAGTTGCCAAGTTTGGGGACCCCTGTAAAATATAGACAGTGACCTGATCAGAAGAACAATGTTGAAGCAAGCGACTTTAACTTCTATACGCTCTAGGAAAACTGAAATAATAAATTAGAAACATAATTACAAAGTTATCATTTATCATCCAAGCAGCTCCATGAGGCATATTAAGCCTGGGTTAATATAAACAATTGTTCGAGAATTTCTTTTAATTGTAGATTTCAAATATTTTTCTTCCCTAATCCTAACCCCAGCCTGTTTGACCCTGCTTGCTGTGAATTCTGTAAATTGAAATACGGACTCTCCAAAAAGCACCAGGTTGCAGAAATCACACACGCACACACCTAACAACAACAAAGCTGGCTGTAGGTATTGGAAGTTGTAGGGCACAAGGTCACAAATAATTGTTGCAAGGCAAATAGATTTGCTCCAACACAGCAAATACTTGCAACCCCACTCTCTAGTCATAGTAACCTCTGCTTTATGTCTTGAATAGCTTCTTGAGGTTCTGGCATGTCTTATCCCCATGATGCTTTGAATTCTGAAGTGGCACATTGATCTTGCTCACTAGCACACCTTTCAGTATGACATGTCTACATGCTGGGTTTCCATAAGCAACTGCTGGGCATGGCAGGCAACCCTGAAGCCGTCTGGCTCTGTAAAACTTATTTGGCAGATATGCAGAGCACTCCTCATCAAGGGTTTCAGCTTGAGTGCCTTGCTTTTAAGCTGCTTTTCTTTCTTTTTTTTAAACAAAGCACTTCATTTAGGAGATCATGGTGATTCCATTATAGCATGCAAGGTTTTTATCCTGACTTTACAGAAAATAATCACATCCAAAGTCTTATTTACTGGAATTTTCAGCTGTTTGCAGGATATTAAGCAGGTTTTGAAAGAGAGAGAGAGTGAGAGAGGGGGGGGGAGGGAGGGAGGGAGATTATCTTTGTGTATCCTGTCATTTCCTTCATTTCTTGTTCTACCCAAGAAATGATTTATATGAGGGACAGGCTGGGACAGGTCCATGGTTGTCATGGAAGCCATGAACTCCTGAGCTGCATCCGAGGATTTGCCAAGTGATGGTAAGTTGAAGTCCCCCAGTACTATCAGTCTCTGGCTACTGCCTCTAACAGCACAGACAAGGTTGTTGTAACACAGCTGGGAGGTAGGTATATCAACAACAAACCCAACTGACACCGGACCAGATTACCTCAGGGACTGCCTTCTGCCGCACGAATCCCAACGGCCAGTTAGGTCCCAGAGAGTGGGTCTTCTACGGGTCCTGTCAACTAAACAATGCTGCTTGGCAGGACCCAGGGGAAGAGCCTTCTCTGTGGCGGCCCCGGCCCTCTGGAACCAACTCCCCCCAGAGATTAGAATTGCTCCCACCCTCCTTGCCTTTTGTAAGCTACTTAAAACCCACCTCTGCCACCAGGCATGGGGGAATTAAGATTTATTCTCCCCCTAGGCCGTTACAATTGTATGCATGGTATATTTGTATGTATGTTTGGTTTTGTATATTAAGGGGTTTTAATTCGCTTTTAGTATTGGATTATTATTGTATACTGCTTATGATTGCTGTTAGCTGCCCCGAGTTTTCAGAGAGGGGGGGGGCATATAAATCCAATAAAACTTGAAACTTGAAACTGATCCCCTGAGTCCAACCTCAAGAGGAGAGATTCAAACCCGACAAACTCTGGGGCAGGGTAAAAAAATTGGTAAAGGATTGTATGCCACAATGCTTGATTGTGTTTAATAGAGACAAAGGATTAAGTGACCCTTGGAAAATAAATTAGGAAGTTTACCAGAATGAATAAACTAGGAAGTGGAACCAAATGAGGATCTAAGATGGGTCCACCCAACGAATAGAAAGTTCTGCAGTTCAGACTCTAATTCTGTGCTGGCAGCTTGAGTTGAAGTCTATAGATCTTCTAGTTGTCAAGACTAAGAAACAATATCGCCAAAAAAGCCTCCAGAGTTGTTAACCTGATCCTACGCAGCTTTTGCTCCGGCAATCTCACACTACTCACAAGAGCCTACAAAACCTATGCCAGACCCATTCTCGAATACAGCTCATCTGCCTGGAACCCACACCGCATCTCAGACATCAACACTCTCGAAAACGTCCAAAGATACTTCACCAGAAGAGCCCTCCACTCCTCCACTCGAAACAGAATACCCTACGAAAATAGACTAACTATCCTGGGCCTTGAAAGCCTAGAACTACGGCGTCTAAAACATGATCTAAGTATTGCCCACAAGATCATACGCTGCAACGTCCTTCCGGTCAACGACTACTTCAGCTTCAACAGCAACAACACAAGAGCACACAACAGATTCAAACTTAATATCAATCGCTCCAAACTTGACTGCAAAAAATACGACTTCAACAATCGAGTTGTCGAAGCGTGGAACTCATTACCGGACTCAATAGTGTCAACCCCCAATCCCCTACACTTCTCCATTAAACTGTCCACGATTGACCTCTCCCGATTCCTCAGAGGCCAGTAAGGGGCGTAAATAAGTGCACTGATGTGCCTATCGTCCCCTGTCCAATTCTCTTTTCTTACCTCTTCTATCTTATATATTCTCTCCTCTATATATATTATCTTCCTATCCACTTCCCTTCTTTTTACTTCCTATCTTTATATATATATATTCCTAATGTATATTCTCTCTCATATATATTGTATATTGGACAAAGAATAAATAAATAAATAAATAAATAAATAAAAATAAACATTGCTCTAATTTCTCCAAGATGGTGATGATGATGGCTGCCTTGGTGAAATGCTCTCAAATGGTTTCTTTATTTTCTACTATTCTTATCATTAAGTGTTGTACCTTATGATTCTTGATGAACATCTATTTTCTTTTATGTACACTGAGAGCATGTGTACCAAGACAGATTCCTTGTGTGTCCAATCACACTTGGCCAATAAAATTCTATTCTATCCTATCCTATCCTATCCTATCCTATTCTATTCTATTCTATTCTATTCTACTCTACTCTACTCTACTCTACTCTATTCTATCCTATTCTATTCGATCACAATCTATTATAGACATATAGCAAAAGATACTTTCATAATAAGAAATCAAGAAAACTGAAGGCAGTGAACCATATAAAGTCCTATATGGCCCAGGGCCAGACTATCTACAGGACTACCTCTTGCCGCATACCTCCCAGAGACCAATTATAGCACACAGAGTTGGCCTCCTCCAGGTCCCGTCAACTAAGCAATGTAGGTTGGCAAGACCCCAGAGGAGGGCCTTCTTTGTTGCTGTCCCCGGCTCTATGGAATCAACTCCCCCCTCCGATATTTGCACTGCTCCCACCCTGCTGGCTTTCCATAAAGCCACAAAGACCTGGTTGTTCTGGCAGGCCTGGGGGCCCTAAATCAACATCTAGTTTAGCCACATATATGAATGCATATGAATGGTATGTATGCATGTTGTTGTTATTTTATTATTGAGTCTTAATTAGGATTTTAGCGCTTAGACTGTATTTTTTTTAACTTCTTTTTATTGTTCTGCAATTATTTATTGTTGTAACCCACCCTGAGTCCTTTGGGATTGAGCGGCATAGAAGTCAAATTAGTTAATTGATTAAATAAATATAGGTTATTGCAGAGAATGGATATTTGGAAAATGGTTGCTTCAGAGATATACAGCTTGACTTCCCTGAAAGAAGCATCTGGTTTATTTCTATATAAGTATTGCTGCAAAGTAATTTTTGTAGCTTTTTACATGCCAAGCCTTAGATTGTATAATAGTTAATGGTTTCAAAAATTCTACCCCCAAATTAGCAACAGACAGGAATAAGTAAGGCTATTGTAGACATGGTGCCTAGTTACTTATAGCAAAGTCATAGCAATTCTTACTTTAATCATAGATACCCAGTATATCCTATGAAATTAGAGTATTTCTCCAGATATAATATGTGCTGTATATAGTACATTAGAGTATTTTCATCTGGAAGCATCACAATAAAATACATGTGTGCAGTTTTTATATCATTTTGGTCTATCTGTGCCTTTTGATATGCTAATTTTGTCATTATTCATATTCAAAGATCCATATGCTGTCTTTGGCAAAATTTAAACATAAACAAGATAAATCTATAAATAAAAGGCAATAAACTATGTTTTCAAATAAAACAATTATGCACAAAAACAGTCTTATGTTTCTGTGTGGGGATATTCAGCTTCCATAGCCAGAAGTATTGCAGAAGTATACTATTGCTGTAGTAATGTAGTAGTAGTGTAGAAGTAAGAAAAAAGAGCATTTCCTTTTTACTTCCATCAACTTAAGTTGATGCATCAAGGTAAAACATAGCATGGCTATTTGGCTCTGGCTTAGCATGAGATGGTACCATTATAAACCATGTTTTGATTGCCAATGGGACCCAATTGATTCTGGCTTAGACAAGGGTTAAAGATTTATGATTATGATTGATGTTTAATTGGACAACTGATAATGTTTAAACTAATCCAATCCTAACCCAACAATTGATTCCAGAACTAGTATAATTTCATGCCAATTATGAGGAATATTGGGGTGTGAAAGCACATATGCTTATGTGGGTACCAGGACAGTGGATCAACTCTGGATTGTAAAGATAAAGGTAAAGTTGCCCCTATCCAGTTGTTTCTGATTCTAGGGCTTGGTGCTCATCTCCATTTCTTGGTTGAGGGAGCCAGAATTGTTGATAATGTTAAAATAAGTTACATATCTTTAGTGTAATTTGGCAAATGCCGAATACCATGTTTGAAATTTTGGAAAACTGACTTTTTTTTCACATGAAGTTCAGTTGGATATTGTTCTGCCTGCATGTTTCAACTGCCCATAATTACAGGGTAATCAGTCCAGGAAGACACACACCACACGATAAAAGGAAATCCCAAAAGTTTTTATAAACAGAAAAACAGAAACATCTCCCTTTTTAAATGTCAAAGGGATTTTCTGGTACACACAAGGCACAGGTTAAATGCAATCCAATTGCTCACCCAATAACTGGGAAATTGAGTCCAATTCTAAAGTCCAGAGAGTCCACACACAATCTTAAACAGTACAAAAAACACGATCTTAACGAAACAATGAATCAGATAAACTGCCATGAGGCTAAAACACCACGTTGCACTTTTATCTGTAGCACTAATTACAGCAGCCCCACCCAACCACAGGTGGCCTCATTTTCTCTTGTAATAATCCTTCAGTTGTTGTCTCCTATGCATCACTCTACACATGCGTGGATGTGTCATTAATTCTTGTTCAGAATCCAAGGATGATACAGATGATTGATCTCCTCCTGTGCTGTCTGCCAAACTCCCCTCTTCCCTGTCACTCACACTTCCTTGGTCAGAGGAGGCTTCATCAGCAGATTCCATCAGAAGCAAAACAGGCCTGCGGCATGTGGATGTTTCCCCCACATCCACCTGCACATTCCTTGGGGCAGGAGCTAACCACAACAGATATATTGCAAAATTGTTTCTGGATTAAATTCTAACAGTTCAATTGCTGATGCCCAGTTTTTAGTTTTTAACTTTGGCTTTAAAAAAATGACATGGTTCAGCAATAAATTCTTTGCCATTATGCTACAGAAAAGTTTAAGAGTCTGTCGTATTAAGCTAAAGGTCTAATCTCATTCCGCAGCCTGCTTCCTATTGCAACAAGGCAGTTGTCTCTTCAAACCAGACAAACATCAAGGCCAAAGAAAGTTGATCCCTTCAGTACTTTTCAGTTCTGAGCTAACACAAAGCAATGCCACTTATTCAGGAAAGATATATCAGTTATTCTCCAAATTCTTTGAGAATGTAAAAGACTACAGAGGATGAGCTAATAATGTAAAATAGGCAGAGCTGCATAACACACTGGAACCAGATTTTTTAGGGTTTTGTTCTTTTTGGGGGGTTTAGAGAGGAATTTAATTTTTTTAAGCCTACATTAGAGTTTACAAAGCACATTTATATATTTTCTGCATGAGAAATCTGCCCAGTTAATTTTTGCAATCCCACTGTTGGAATTTGGCAGAGTTGTTCACGTTGGCTGCAGCATCTGCAAAAATTTGCCACTATTACTAAGATGTAGGCCATGCTATTTTCTCTATGCACTAAAAGAAATACAAAACATTTCTATAGTTAATTGTTCTCTACATAAAAAGGCAGTGCAGAACTGAAACATATATAAATATATATATATATAAAGAAAATGTATATAGCCACCCCACACGCTCATAATTATTCTAGGTGACTTACAGAATTAAAACCCAAAATACAAAACCCAATAAGCCTCTATTCTCCCTGGCAATTAATTCTTTGATATGCTCCATTTCACCCTAAGATCCTCAGCCTTTTTGGCAAAACTATTTCTTCAGGGCCTTTTGAAAGATTAGGTTAGATCCAACCTTATTTCTGTAGAAATGATGTTCTACTGAAAGGGAGTACCACAGAGAAAGATCTTTTTCTTAATCTCACTAGATGGATTTCCTTAAGAGAAGGACCACCAGTACTATACCCATATGCCCTTACTGCTCTGATGGATCAGGTAGATATAGCTGGTGGAGAAGAACAAGAAAAATATTTGTTATTTATTTGTTATTTATTCATTTGTCCAATACACAATATATATGGAAGAGAATAGACATGAAGTAATATATATATAAAGATAATATGTAAAAATAGAGGAGAAGATATATGAATGGAAGAAAATATATATGATATATGAAATAAAGGAAAGACAATTGGACAGGGGACGAAAGGCACACTAGTGCACTTATGTACGCCCCTTACTGACCTCTTAGAAACCTGGAGAGGTCAATCGTGGATAGTCTAAGGGAGAAATGTTGGGGGTTAGTCGTATGAGTCCCATGAGTCGTATGGGTTTGGGCAGCATAGAAGTCAAATTAATAAATAAATAAGAACAAACCTTAACTAAAATCTATTTTTATAACTGTAATACTTTTGGCCCAAGTAAACTAATTTCTAATGAACTGACCACTGCCATATTAAAGGGTCACGGAGTTAGAAAGGTTGAGAACCACTGACATAGGGGAAGAATTTCAGTAATACTGGTCCTGACTTTTGCCAAGGCTGCCTTTCTCCCTTAACACTATTAAACCTGATTGCATATTATTATTGTTTACTGATATGCTTAAGAAATGGTAAGTCTATCCAGGGAAGTAGTATCCTTCCTTCCTTCCTTAATGATTCTGGTAACTCTAGTCAAAGCTAGATAATCTCATATGCATGTATCTATGTGAGTCTGTATACATAATCTAACTTGTCTGAATCTGCCTGGTCTATTGATCTTTCTTAATGTACTTCAAAGCTGTCCAAGGAGGAGTAAGTGTTGAAACATGTAAATGTGCTAATGCTAGTATAAACGGGTGGAGTTTTAATTGTGATTCTGCAATTTGTATGTCATGATTTGTATATTATTGTGATTCTGCTAAGAACACCAGTATTTTTATAGCAAACTTTCTTCTAAATATAGTTAAATCTGTTTTTATTATTGCCTTAAGTTGAGAAGTAAGAATAGAATTTTATTGGCCAAGTGTGATTGGACACACAAGGAATTTGTCTTGGTGCATATGCTCTCAGTGTACATAAAATAAAAGATAAGTTCGTCAAGAACCATAAGGTACAACAATGATAGTCCAGGTAGAAATAAGAAATTTTATTAAATGAATCCAAAACTAAAACAATGCCAAAAGGACGGGGGGGTAGAGAAAGGATAATGAAACAGCTAAGTCTGTTGTTGCCCTGAACTTTCAAAAACTAGCTTCATAAATTCCTCATCTGGAGGCGTATATGGAATTTAATGTCCCTTCCCCCAAACTTTCCTCAAATCTCTTGCAACCACATGGGCTGTAATTATTAGTTTATACAGGGTACACATTAAATTAAAAGCAATATTCTACTTCTCTAATTGCAAGTTTATGTTCTTTGTGTTTATTGCATAAGTCTAATCACTTACTGTAATTAATAAAGCCGAGCTGTTCTCAGTGGAGTGGGAAAATAACTAGGTTTATTTCACCCTATATTGAGGTTTTTGTCTCATCAACCAAATTAATAATAACCCTTTGGAAGAGATGACAAAGTTGTAACTTTAAATGAATTAAACTTCTCATGAAGGAGTCTGGTTCTGATTTTGTGTGGCTGGAATCATCCAGGCTAACCTAAGCAAAATAGTCAGTAAAAGTGATTCCATCTTCAACCATCACGTAACATAGAAGCCACAGTCTGTAGACACTAGTACAGGGGTCCTTAAACTTGGCAACTTTAAAATTTGTGGACTTCAACTCCCTGGCAGTTGAAGTCCACAAGTCTTAAAGTTGCCAAGTTTGAAGACCCTTGTACTAGTAGGATCTTGGTGACAGCACCATCAACAACATTTATTTATTTATTTATTTATTTATTAGTTGGACTTGTATGCCGCCCCTCTCCGGAGACTCGGGGCGGCTCACAACAAGTAAAAACAGTCACAACAATCCAATTAATTAAAATATTTAACGATTTAAGAAAACCCCATGTAATAGCAAACACACACACAAGCATACCATGTATAATTAACATGCCCAGGGGAGATGTTTAGTTTCCCCATGCCTGACGGCAAAGGTGAGTCTTAAGGAATTTTCGGAAGGCAGGAAGAGTAGGGGCAGTTCTAATCTCCGGGGGGAGTTGGTTCCAGAGAGCCGGCGCCGCCACAGAGAAGGCTCTTCCCCTGGGACCCGCCAACCGGCATTGTTTAGTTGACGGGACCCGGAGAAGGCCCACTCTGTGGGACCTAATCGGTCGCTGGGATTCGTGCGGCAGGAGGCAGTCTCGGAGATATTCTGGTCCGATGCCATGAAGGGCTTTAAAGGTCATAACCAACACTTTGAATTGTGACCGGAAATTGATCGGCAGCCAATGCAGACTGCGGAGTGATGGTGAAACATGGGCGTACCTAGGTAAGCCCATGACTGCTCTCGCAGCTGCATTCTGCACGATCTGAAGTTTCCGAACACTTTTCAAAGGTAGCCCCATGTAGAGAGCATTACAGTAGTCGAACCTCGAGGTGATGAGGGCATGAGTGACTGTGAGCAATGAGTCCCGGTCCAGATAGGGCCGCAACTGGCGCAACTGGGAGCAGAGGAGGAAAAGTGATTGTGGACCCACAGAAAGAACTGAGGGTGCCAGCCAGTGGCAGTGGCTGGCACCAAAGATCCCAAGATCCTAGAAAACAATATACTTGGACTTCTCCTTGGTCATTGAACTTTTCTCTCCAGAACTCACTCTTTAGAACTGGTGCTGTGTTGTTGACCTGATGGAATATCATCTTAATTATTTCCTATATTTTTTGCACTCTACAACTTAGCACTTTATAACTTTAACGATTTTTAATAATTATATGTTATTCTATTAAGATCTTGAGAATAACGTAGTGTTAATTAGTATCCTATTTTAGTGTAATTGATTTTTATATTGTTTTTAATTGAATCTATATTGAATTTTTAATAATTAATATTTTAGCTAATTTTTTAGAAGGGGTTTTAAACTAATGAATTATTGGGGTGGGTATGATGACATGTATGAAATGAATGATTGTTATGGGTGGGCTGGGTGGAACTTTGGTATGGATGAAATAAATGGTATGAATGATTTGATTAGCCTACCTGACACAGGAGAGGCAGGAGGGGAGGGGGCACCGATGTCTGAGGTGGTAGAGGGTCGGAATATTCCAGTCCTGCTGGGGAGAGGCAGATATGGCGGGGGACACAGAGCTAGCCGTTCCAGGGGAACAAGAGATCGTTGCATAATAACGATCCCTTGTTCCGGCTCTGTGAACCCAATCCTGGGTGCTGGTGATGAGTGTAATTCTGGCCCTGGGCTCAAGCTGCTGCTACTCAATGCCAGGTCGGTGGTAAATAAAGCTCTCCTCATCCGGGATCTGATCCTGGATGAGGAGGCCGACCTGGCATGTGTTACTGAAACCTGGCTGGGCCCAGAGGGAGGAGTCCCTCTCTCTGAAATTTGCCCATCCGGGTTTCAGATATGGCATCAGCCTCGACCCCAGGGAAGGGGGGGAGGAGTGGCTATTATAGCCAGGGAGAGCCTTGGCTTGCGTAGACTCGTTGCTCCAGAGATTGCGGGCTGCGAGTCCCTCCTGGTGAAGTTGGACTTAGGGGTCCAGGTGGGCTTGTTTCTCACGTACCTGCCTCCCAGCTGCGTGTCACAAGCCCTGCCTGTGCTACTCGAGGAGGTAGCCGGGTTGGCGGTGGGGTTCCCCAGACTTATTGTCTTGGGGGACTTTAACCTGCCGTCGCTCGGTGAAACCTCTGGACTGGCACAGGAGTTCATGGCCACCATGACAGCCATGGACCTGACCCAAGTAGTACAGGGTCCGACTCATGAGGGGGGGCATGCACCCGACATGGTATTCCTCTCTGAGCAACTGAGTAATGGTCTGAGACTAAGAGGCTTAGAAGTGTTGCCTGTGTCATGGTCAGACCATTTTCTACTGCGGCTTGACTTCCTGGCTCCAATCCTTCCCCGCAGGGAGGCGGAACCGATTAAGCTGTTCCGCCCCAGACGCCTGATGGATCCAGAGGGCTTTCAGAAGGCGCTTGGGGTTATTCCAGATACACTCGTACACAGTTCGGCAGAGTCTCTGGCTGAGGCCTGGAACAAGGCTGCAGCGGAGGCTCTTGACCGAATTGCGCCGTTGCGACCTCTCCGCGGCACTAGACCCCGTAGAGCTCCATGGTTCAACGAGGAGCTCCGGGAGTTGAAACGCCAGAAGAGACGTCTAGAGAAGCGATGGAGGAAGAGTAAGTCCGAATGCGATCGAACACTTGTAAGAGCACATGTTAAGACTTACAAAGTGGCGCTCAAGGCGGCAAGATGCGCGTATCATTCCGCCTTGATTGCATCAGCGGAATCCCGCCCGGCCGCTCTGTTTAGGGTGACCCGCTCCCTTCTTAATCAGGGGGGAGTTGGGGAGCCCTTGCAGAGTAGCGCCGAGGATTTTAACACGTTTTTCGCTGATAAAATCGCTCAGATCCGAGCGGACCTCGACTCCAATTGGAATACAGAGTCGACTGACAACGAGTCAGTTGAGGTGACTGGGGCACGTACTTGTCCACCTGTCTGGGAGGGGTTTGATCTGGTGACACCTGATGAAGTGGACAAGGCCATTGGAGCTGTGAGTTCCGCCACCTGTTTACTGGATCCGTGTCCCTCCTGGCTGGTTTCGGCCAGCAGGGAGGTGACACGGAGCTGGGTCCAGGAGATTGTCAACGCTTCTTTGGGGAGGGGGTCCTTCCCGGATCCCTACAAGGAGGCACTTGTGCGCCCCCTCCTCAAGAAGCCTTCCCTGGACCCAGCCATTCTCAACAACTATCGACCAGTCTCCAACCTTCCCTTTATGGGGAAGGTTGTTGAGAAGGTGGTGGCGCTCCAGCTCCAGCGGTCCTTGGAAGAAGCCGATTATCTAGGTCCTCAGCAGTCAGGATTCAGGCCCGGCTACAGCACGGAAACTGCTTTGGTCGCGCTGATGGA
The DNA here is from genome assembly GCF_031021105.1 of Erythrolamprus reginae. Classification (NCBI taxonomy): domain Eukaryota; kingdom Metazoa; phylum Chordata; class Lepidosauria; order Squamata; family Dipsadidae; genus Erythrolamprus; species Erythrolamprus reginae. Next base: position 27,993,735 of record NC_091952.1, on the reverse strand, counting down.
TGATCTCTGGCGGGCCCGGGACAGGGGTTTATCCTCTGTCCTGGTGCTTCTTGACCTCTCAGCGGCTTTCGATACCATCGACCATGGTATCCTTCTGCACCGGCTGGAGGGGTTGGGAGTGGGAGGCACTGTCCTTCAGTGGTTCTCTTCCTACCTCTCTGGCCGGTCGCAGTCGGTGTTAGTGGGGGGTCAGAGGTCGACCTCTAGGTTACTCCCTTGTGGGGTGCCTCAGGGGTCGGTCCTCTCCCCCCTACTATTTAATATCTACATGAAACCACTGGGTGAGATCATCCAAGGGCATGGGGTGAGGTATCATCAGTATGCAGATGATACCCAGCTTTACATCTCCACCCCTTGTCCAGTCGGCGAAGCAGTGGAAGTGATGTGCCGGTGCTTGGAGGCTGTTGGGGTCTGGATGGGTGTCAACAGACTCAAACTCAACCCGGATAAGACGGAGTGGCTGTGGGTTTTGCCTCCCAAGGACAATTCCATCTGTCCATCCATCACCCTGGGGGGGGAGTCACTAACCCCCTCAGAGAGGGTCCGCAACTTGGGCGTCCTCCTCGATCCACAGCTCACATTAGAGAAACATCTTTCAGCTGTGGCGAGGGGGGCGTTTGCCCAGGTTCGTCTGGTGCACCAGTTGCGGCCCTATTTGGACCGGGAGTCACTGCTCACAGTCACTCATGCCCTCATCACCTCAAGGCTCGACTACTGTAACGCTCTCTACATGGGGCTACCTTTGAAGAGTGTTCGGAAACTTCAGATCGTGCAGAATGCAGCTGCGAGAGCTATCATGGGCTTTCCTAAATTTGCCCATGTCACACCAACACTCCGCAGCCTGCATTGGTTGCCGATCAGTTTCCGGTCACAATTCAAAGTGTTGGTTATGACCTATAAAGCCCTTCATGGCACCGGACCAGAATATCTCCGGGACCGCCTTCTGCCGCACGAATCCCAGCGACCAATTAGGTCCCACAGAGTTGGCCTTCTCCGGGTCCCGTCAACTAAACAATGTCGTTTGGCGGGACCCAGGGGAAGAGCCTTCTCTGTGGCGGCCCCGACCCTTTGGAATCAACTCCCCCCAGATATCAGAGTTGCCCCCACCCTCCTAGCCTTTCGTAAGCTCCTTAAAACCCACCTCTGTCGTCAGGCATGGGGGAATTGACATGTTCCTTCCCCCTAGGCTTATAAAATTTGTGTATGGTATGCTAGTGTGTATGATTGGTTTTTAACTTGTGGTGTTCTTAAAATTAATTTAATATTGGATTTGTTTTGTATTGCTGTTGCTGTGAGCCGCCCCGAGTCTGCGGAGAGGGGCGGCATACAAATCTGATTAAACTTAAACTTAAACTTAAACCAGGCGAACCTGGGCAAACGCCCCCCTCGCCACAGCTGAGAGATGGTTTTCTAATGTGAGCTGTGGATCGAGGAGGACGCCCAAGTTGCGGACCCTCTCTGAGGGGGTTAATAATTCCCCCCCCCAGGGTAATGGACGGACAGATGGAATTGTCCTTGGGAGGCAAAACCCACAGCCACTCCGTCTTATCCGGGTTGAGTTTGAGTCTGTTGACACCCATCCAGGCCCCAACAGCCTCCAGGCACCGGCACATCACTTCCACCACTTCGTTGACTGGGCATGGGGTGGAGATGTAAAGCTGGGTATCATCGGCATATTGATGATACCTCACCCCATGTCCTTGGATGATCTCACCCAGCGGTTTCATGTAGATGTTAAATAGCAAGGGGGAGAGGACCGACCCCTGAGGCACCCCACAAGGGAGAGACCTCGGAGCCGACCTCTGACCCCCCACTAACACCGACTGCGACCGGCCAGAGAGGTAAGAGGAGAACCACTGAAGAACAATGCCTCCCACCCCCAGCCCCTCCAACCGGCGCAGAAGGATACCATGGCCGATGGTATCGAAAGCCGCTGAGAGATCGAGGAGCACCAGGACAGAGGATAAACCCCTGTCCCGGGCCCGCCAGAGATCATCCATCAACGCGACCAAAGCGGTTTCCGTGCTGTAACCGGGCCTGAAACCCGACTGCTGGGGACCTAGATAATCAGCTTCTTCCAAGGACCGCTGGAGCTGGAGCGCCACCACCTTCTCGACAACCTTCCCCATAAAGGGAAGGTTGGAGACTGGACGATAGTTGTTAAGTACGGCTGGGTCCAGGGAGGGCTTCTTGAGGAGGGGGCGCACAAGCGCTTCTTTATAGAGTGATGGAAAAACTCCCCTCCCCAAGGAAGCGTTGGTAATCTCCTGGGCCCAGCTCCGTGTCACCTCCCTGCTGGCCGAGACCAACCAGGAGGGACACGGATCCAGTAAGCAGGTGGCAGAACTCACAGCTCCGATGGCCTTGTCCACTTCATCAGGTGTCACCAGATCAAACTCTTCCCAGACAGGTGGACAAGTACGTGCCCCAGTCACCTCGACTGACTCGTTGTCAGTCGACTCTGTTTTACAACATCATGAAGCAAGCATCTTAAATTGATGCCATGGCAAAAATGCTGTTGGGAGAAGAGGGGAAACATTACTTTAACGAAGGAGCTTCATTCAGTTTTAAGCTGCTCCCAGTATAGGTTGGGAATATAATGAAGGCAACATGTCATTTAAAAGTTTATATTCATGTCAGAGGGATGCGCAGATGACCCAGCAAATTTTATCTGTTTTTTTTTCTTACTGTAAACTTTTTGCATGTTGAAAAACTCTATGCAAAAATGGATGGATGAAAAAATCTGGAGTACAATGAAAGATAATTATTTGATAAAACATTGAAGAATCACACTGCTAAGTATACTGCTCAAAAAAATAAAGGAAACACTCAAATAACACATCCTCAATCTAAATGAATGAAATATTCTCATTGAATACTTTGTTCTGTACTAAGTTGAATGTGCTGACAACAAAATGAAATTGATTGTCAATCAGTATTGCTTCTTAAGTGGACAGTTTGATTTCACAGATGTTTGATTTACTTGGAGTTATTTTAAGTGTTCCCTTTATTTTTTTGAGCAGTGTATATATTTTGTAAAAACAAAACCTCCGATTATAGAATCAATGAATGTAAAGAGATCATCTTGATCAGGGGACATAGTCTCTTGTAGTCATATTTGGTTTTTGTTTCCTTATTCTTTAATTTTTGCATAAAATTATGTCCCTTAGAAAAGGGGCCTCCAGCTTTGGAAATTTTAAGCCTGGTGGACTTCAACTCCCAAAATTCCCCAGCCAGCTGGGACTGGGAATTGAAGTGCACCAGGCTTAAAGTTGCCAAAGTTGGAGACCCCTGCCGTAAAAGACATATCATCATCATCATCATCATCATCATCATCATTATTCTAGCCATTGTCTATCCACTGCAGGATGAAGGCCTGTTCTGTATGCTTCCAACCAATACAGTCCTGAACTTTCTTTTGCCAATTGGGCAATACCTGATGATGTCATCGATCCATCTTGTTTTAAGTCTCTTTTGTGGATGTTTTTCTTTATATTAGATTCTATTTTTTTCATTATTTCACTTGAAAAAAAATATTTCTGTGGAGAAATGAAAGTGAATGAACTTAGTAATACTGTAGGGAACATTTTGATTAAGATAAATGGTGCTAATAAAACCCCCCACACCTTATTGGTTTTACCATCCACTCAAGGTAGATGATACCTTTAGAAGTTAGATGATACCTTCCAAAAGGAAACAGCAGATATCGCATTGTTTTTAACTTTGTATTTTTTATGGATTATTCTGAGTTGCTCATATGAGATAGGCAGCCATGTAAATCCTGTAATTATGGAAGACTTTAATTAACCTAATATCTGGCATAACAGAATTAATACGTTCAAAACAATTACATTTTGGATTCTGATGCAGTGGAAACTAACAGAAAACCAACTCATGATGAGTTCCTCAGGAAAGAGATACTAAAAACATGACTCGAAAGAAATCCAGTGAGGAAAAAAATGCATAGCAGATTGGAAAAATGGTCAGGCCCAGTGAAGGATTCCCCGTCGCCGGCACTACTGGTGCACTTCCAGTGACTGGTGCAGGGTCGCGCATGTCTGGCGGGAGTACGTGTACATACCAGCATGAGATTCGGCAGCAGGCAGGACGGGGTGGAACACAGTTCCACTGGCGGAAATGAACATGCATGCACAGCTCCATCTGATCGGCGGTTGTCACTTCCTGGATTACTGGTCTCAGCTCGACTCTCCTTTTTTTTCCCTGCTGCTGCTGCTGCTGCCCCTGTGCTCCTTTCTTTTTTCCTCTTTCCTCCTTCCTGGCCTCGGACAAGCTTCCCTCTTTCCTGCCCTCCAACCTCACGTGGCCACCTCTCGCCTGAGGTGCAAGCAGAAGGCGTGGGTGGAAGCGGCACAGGTTTTAGGCTTCTGGCAGCACCTATTTGCCTAGCTACCCAGCTAGAAGCGAAGGGGTGACACAGGAAGGAGAGCGTGGGAAACGCGAAGCAAATTGTCACCCCAGCGAGCGACACTGGTACGGTTGTAAGTTGAGGACTTAACAGTTCACTTGAATGATGATGATCATTCAAGCCACTCCCACCTGATCACATGGCCGGCAAGCCACTCCTACCCAGTCACATGAACCTTAAGCCACACCCACAAAATAAGCCACACCCACAGTGTGGCAGTAAAAATTTTGGCTGCCGATTACTGATGTGGAGGAAGCAAAATCGCATGCAAGGATGCTCGCGTGTGAGAGATTTCACCTTTTTTTTAGCAATTTCTTTAAATGTCAAAGATCGCGAAATTTCAGAAGAAAAGTCTTCGGCGACAGATTTCATCAATTTTGGGCAATTTCTTTGCTTCCGCGCATGCAGGAAAGCAGCACCAACAGATTGTTCCAGGGGTCAGGAGTCTTCAATCTTGGCAACTTTAAGACTTGTAGACTTCAACTCCCAGAATTTCTCAGCCAGTGCTGGCTGAGTAATTCTCAGAGTTGAAATCCACAAGTCTTAAAGTTGCCAAGGTTGGAGACCCCTGTTCCAAAGCATAGAGGCAACAAAAAAACAAGGCAGGTTTTCTGTATGATGACAAAATTTAAAACAGGTAACATTGCATATATCTTTCCCTATGGAAAGATATGAAGCAGGTAAATATTTTTGGGAGAAGAATGGCACATAGGACTTTAACAGTAATTATCAGCACTTTGAACTTCACCCAATCATCTTTTTTAAATGGTCAAGGCCAAGAAACATTGATCTAAGAGCTAATTCGTATTTTATCCATTTATTAAAAATTTTCAGTTTTGCTCTGGGGAGACAAGTGTTTTTCATTTGTTAGAGGTTTCGGAAACAGGGTCCAAACTCCTGTCCCTCTGAATGATGTTACACGGTTTGAAAAAGAAATAAAACGCAAGTCTTGCAGCCTTGTAATGTCTTGGCACCACCAGTGAAATAGCTGAGAAATTTAGCTTCTATACACTGTTCTGCTTGATTTTATTTTCCTCATATCAGCAGCGATATCATAAAAATATATAAACTTTGCAGTGCTTTATAAGCCTGTTTATGGCAGGGTTAGACCAAAAGATTGATAAAGATCCTGCACAAATTCAGCTGCTGTTGGTGCACTATTAATAGCATAGCAGCTGGTGTTTCTGGTTTGATTATCAGTCTGAGGACCATTAAACTTTGGGAAGCCAATGAAATTCTATCCCACAATATCTGACATTAGTCTGTTACAGTTTTACACAAAGCCAGATTGGAGCTATTAAAGCTCCTTTTCATTTATCTGTATTAAGTTGCAAATTACTCTGCAGATGTGGCTGAATGTATAACATCCAAGGAAAAAATGTTCTCCATTTCAACACACAAAGCAATGTTGTATTTCTTTATTAATGAAATTGGGCTATTATAACACAGTATGCTACAGCATTCCTTTTTTAAAAAAGAAACACTGCAACATCTTCACAGGTTGGACAGCTATAGCTGCCTTACACAAAATCAGAGTATTGATCCACCTGACATAAATATATAAACATAGAATATTGATGGCAGAAAAAGACCTCATGGTCCATCTAGTCTGGACTTATACTATTTCCTGTATTTTATCTTAGGATGGATATATGTTTATCCCAGGCATGTTTAAATTCAGTTACTGTATATTTACCGACCACATCTGCTGGAAGTTTCTTTTTACTCTTATTTTACTCTTTGAGTAAAATAATATTTTCTCACGTTGCTTCTGATCTTTCCCCCAACTAACCTCAGACTGTGCCCCCTTGTTCTTGTGTTCACTTTCCTTTGAGTTAATGCAGAGACTGAATGGTCTTCCTAGATGGTATACAATATCCTATTCCATACTGTATTAAAATGCCAAAGATTCATAAGTGTGTAGGTGGGACTGAGGGTAAATTGCAATGACACAAGTATCACACACCAGGCATTGGGATGTAAATACATAGAAACAGGTTTTTCATCATGTGGCCACAGTGTTATATTTGTGGTCTTGTAGTTCATTGCAAACATGAGTCTTTTTTCCTTCCATCACCCTAAAGTCGCTCTCTTGTGAGTATTTATCCCAGAGTCAAGACACTAATAGATGAAGCTAATTTCACGCTGCAGACAAAGCTGCAGTTCGCTCCCTCCCATGCCATGTGGGTGTGCGCCTGTGCAGTAACAAAAATCCCCAAAACCCCCCCACAAAGCTCAAAAAAAGATAGTGCCCGCATGCCCAGTGCCAGAAGTCGCCTTCTGTGCATGTTTATTATTTATTTATTATTTAGATTTGTATGCCGCCCCTCTCCGCAGACTGTTCAAAAGGAAAAAAGATTTTTTTTTTAAAAGATGGTGGTGCCCATGGACTGGCACCAAGTTGTCTGGTTCAGTGACGTCATTGTGACACCGCTAGCAAAGGCAGGAATAGTTAAAGTAGTGATGGCTAACTTATTGCACGTGTGCCACAGGTGGCACGCGGAGCCATATCTGAGGGCATGCGAGGCATTGCCCTATGTCAGCTTCAGCATGCATGCCCATACTGGCCAGCTGATTTTTGGTCTTCTTTTTGGCTGTTTTCACTCTCCACAGGGTTCAGGAGGTTTTTGGAAGTCTCCTGAAGCCTGGGGACAATGGAAAATGATCCAACAGGCCAACCGGGAGTCCGGAAGCTCCAGTGAAGTATCTGCATATGCGTGGTAGGGGAAAGCATTGCATTATGGGTGTGGGTGAGCATGCATACGCTATAGCACACACACACATTATTTTGGCACCTGAGCCATAAAAGATTCACCATCACTGGGTTAAAGAAACAAGAATATGTGTATATTAAACATTCAACAGAAAGGGAAGGGAAGGGAAGGGTAGGGAAGGGAGGGGAGGGGAGGGGAGAATAGCAGAGTTGGGACTTGGAAGGGACCTTGGCTCAGACAAATGGCTGTCCAGTCTCTTCTTAAATGCTCCAGTGATGGCACACCCAAAACTTCTAGAGGCAAGTGGTTCTAATTGTTAACTGTTCTCACTTATAACTGAGGGCCTCCATTATTTTCCATAGCCACTAATTAAAACTTGGAATCTTCAGGAAGATGAACTTAGAACAGAGATTTGTTTTGTTTCAGGAAGTCTTAAGTTTCTATAGTTATAGGTGGAGTGTTTAGTCAAGAAATAATGCCAACATGTAACCCTACATTTCCTCTTTTTCTTTATTTTGTTTGGTCACTCATGAACCACAAGTTCTTTAATTTGTGAACCACAAATTCTCTTTCCAAACAATATTTCATCATGTTTCTATGTACAATATTAATATTTCCTACAACCAGCATTTTTCAGGAGTATCAGACTCCATCCCAGGGATTTACAAGTGTCAGCTATGTCAATCTATTTTTTTTAAAGTTCTCCAAATTATCCCAGTATTCTAGAAACTCATTCCTTGCCTCTCATACAGTAGTGGGCTATGAGCCGAAACGCTAAATTGTGCTCGCTGCTGCGGCTCGCAAGTTCTTGTGGGACCAGCGAGATTTTGCTGCTGCACCTGTGGAGGAAGCAAAATAGTGCACAGAACTGCAGGTGCGCCCATGTTTTGGTGAGGTTTTTTGCTTCCACGCATGCTGAAATACGGGCGCACCTGTGGATCCATGTGCGATTTTGCTTCCTCCACAGCTGCAGCAGCAAAATTTAAGCCAGTGCTAAAAAGGGGTTTTGAATTCATGACATCATTCGTGATAATGAAAATATAATATCTAGGCTACCAAATGTTCTGCCGGCGTGTCTCAACCGCCCGTAATTACAGGGTAATTAGTCCAGAAAAACACACACCACACGATAGAAGGAAAACCCAAAAGTCTTTATCAACAGAAAAACAGAAACATCTCCCTTTTTAAATGTCAAAGGGATTTTCTGGTACACACAAGGCACAGGTTAAATGCAATCCAATTGCTCACCCAATAACTGGGAAATTGAGTCCAATTCTAAAGTCCAGAGAGTCCACACACAGTCTTGAAAAACCACGATCTTGACGAAACTATGAATCAGGTAAACTGCCATGCGGCTAAAACAGCAGGCTGCTCTTTTATCTGTAGCACTAATTACAGCAGCCCCACCCAACCACAGGTGGCCTCATTTATCTCCTGCAATAATCCTTCAGTTGTTGTCTCCTATGCATCACTCTATGCATGCGTGGATGTGTCATACATTCTTGTTCAGAATCCAGGGATGATAAGGATGTTTGATCTCCCCCTGGGCTGTCTGCCAAACTCCCCTCTTCCAAGTCATCCCCACCTTCTTCTTCCAAGGAAACTTCACTACCTGACTCTGTCGGCAGTAAAACAGGCCTATGACATGTTGATGTTTCCCCTGCATCCACCTCCACATTCCTTGGGGCAGGAGCTGGGCCAGAGACCACCACAACACCAAATAATTTGCATTTTCAGATGCTTCTGATGTTTTCATCTATCTAATCAATTAAAGTTATGAGTAGAGAATGTTATGAGTAGAGAAAATAATCCAATCCATTGATGCCAAAAGGAGAACTTTTTTCATCTCAACCCATCTCATCTCAGTTTTGATTAATTAGGTATTAATCTGTTTGCTTCAATTTGCTAGATCATGAAGGACAATCCCTATACAATTCCTTCTAAATTCTATAATATCTATCTCTATAGACTGAACTACTTATTAAGAAAAATACAGAATCATGCTGACTTCATAACTCAGCTGAAACTGTTGACTCTGTGACTTCATATAGATAGTCCAAAGATAGTCCATATGGTAGATAGTGTGAGCTAAGGTAAAAAGTCAGAATTACCTGGAGAAAAATTACAGTTAATTGCTTCATAAAACTTATTTCTCTAGGTCAGCTTGTCTCATCCTAACACACACACACACAGAGAGAGAAACAATTGCTCTCACACAATCACTTGCTCTCTTACACACATGATGTTTGTCCATCGTTTTCGGAGAAGACCTTGACATTTTGGGTGGAGGGTGTCAAGACTTGTGTGTGAATTGGATTAAAGTGAAAGAGGTGCACATAGTCAGTCTCACTCTCTCTTCCCAGATTCCATCTTGCTCCAATAGCAAGACAAGACAGTTGGAGATGGTCTGGGCATAGAGGTGTACCAGGGCATCTTTTGTATCTTGCCGTGCTTTTAGCATACCACATCACCTTCAAAGACTGCCTTCATACTTATAATAACTGAGGCCTTTTACCAAAACATGACAGTTTAATCAGAACTTGCCAACCGGGCAGATACAGGCTTAAGAACACAGACAAGAGTACACAGACTTATATACAGCACGCCTTCTGAGGCAGCTACCAATCACATACAGAGGAAAGTTCCCGCTTACAAGTAACTGGGCTTACGTGCCCAATCAGCACCCTGGAGAGGGATACGCGAGCTAGATTCTGACAGCCGGCTGTTACTATGCAGACACAGCACTCCTGCCCCTTCGGCTGACACAGACATAATCTTTTAAATATGACGGTCTGCGACAGATTCTCTCAGAGCGCCGGGGCTCTGTGGAATGTTCCGAACCAACATTCTCAGCCGGGTGGATCGCTTTGGGAGCCTGAACCACCTCCTCCCTGCTATCTGCCGAGGAAGGATTCCCTGAAGTCTCTTCTGCCGTGGGCGGTTCCTGAAAACACTCCCCCTGGAACTCATTGGCTTCCCGGTCTCCACACCTTTCCTCTCTATTAAGTCTGATCTGATCCAGGTGTCTTCTCCAAATTCGCCCGTCCCTTAGCTCTATCTCGAACGAACGAGGCCCCAGTTCCCTGCATACTATACCTTTCTCCCAATTCTTTTGGCCCGAATAGGCACAGGCAAATACCGCGTCTCCTACGGACACCTCCCGTCCGGCTGCTTCAGGCCATTGCACTGCAGCCGTGTACCCTGGGTGCAGCCTGTCAAGTATAATCCGCAACTTGCGACCCATTAAAAGCTCCGCTGGTGTCCTTCCTGTGGTTACACATGGGGTGGTATGTTGGGCTAAGAGCACATCAGCCAACCTGGCTTTCCAAGAGGTCGGGGGCAACCTTTTAAGGGACTCTTTAATGGTTCTAACTGCCCGTTCCGCCTGGCCATTACTGGCCGGATGCCAAGGCGAGGTTAAGGCATGTCTAATACCTGCAGTTGCTAGGAATGATTCGAACAGGACAGATGTGAACTGCGGTCCGTTATCCGAAACTAGTAGGTCCGGAAATCCATGCGTGGCAAATATGGTCATCAAAGATTCAATAATGGCCTGTGACTGAGTGGACTGCAACTGGACCACCTCCACCCATTTGGAGTATGCATCCACGGTGATTAAAAAAGTTTGCCCCATGAAGGGACTGGCCAAATCAATGTGCAAGCACGTCCAGGGGCTGGCAGGTGGTTCCCAAGTTAAAGGTTCAGCACGGGGGGGCATGGACCTGCTCTCCTGGCATACCGCACAGTTAGCCACACGCTGCTCTACCTCCTTATCTAATGCTGGCCACCAAACGTAATCTCTGGCTAAACCCTTCATTCTTACTATGCCAGGGTGACCCTTGTGCAGCAGGGACAACACCTGGTTCCTCAGCTTACCTGGTATAACCACTCTGCCACCCCTTAAAAGAACTCCCTTCTCCACTGAGAACTCAGTGCGGCAGCGAAAGAAAGGAATGAATTGGTCAGCTGGGGCAGCAAGAGGCCACCCCCTTAAAACCCATTGCCTTACCTGGGCCAAAATGCGGTCTTTCCCAGTCTCCCTAGACACCTCGGGAGCAGCTAATACTAATGGCCCCTCTGTCAGAGCAAAAACGGAGCTGGCGGGTGCGGGGTCTGTCAATTCCTCATGTACAGGGCACCTGCTGAGTGCGTCGGCGTGCGCAATGTGACGACCCGGTTTATATATTAGGGTGTAGGTGTAATTGGCCAAAAAAACAATCCAGCGTGTCATACGCGGAGACAACACAGCTGGGCTCTGGCGGTTACCTGAGAGTAACCCTAACAAGGGCTGGTGGTCCGTTACTAACTCGAACCTTCTTCCATACAAGTACTCGTGGAAACGGCGGACTCCCGCCACAAGGGCCAATGCCTCCTTATCTATTTGTCCATAGTTTCTTTCCGCCGCGGCCAAGGTCCGAGAAAAAACCGCCAAAGGGGCTTCCGAGCCATTTGGCAATCTATGGCTGAGGACTGCCCCCACTCCGTACCGGGAGGCGTCACAGGTGAGAACTAAAGGCAGACTCGGGGAATATTGAGCCAGGACACTGTTTGAGGTAAGTATCCCTTTGACCCCTCTAAAAGAAGCTTCTTCCCGCTCCCCCCAGTGCCAAGCAGACCGCTTGTCCAGTAGCCTATGCAACGGTTCTGCCACCGAAGCCTTATGCGGGATAAATACCGCATAGAAGTTCAAGAGACCCAGGAAAGCCTGCAGCTCCTCCCTCGAATGGGGTCTGGGGGCATCCCAAATGGCCCTAGTCTTTTCAGGGGTGGGATGGATTCCCTTTTCATCTACCCTGAAACCCAGGAAATCAACCTCTGGAACCCCAAAGACACACTTCTTTGATTTGAGTTTGAGTCCCGCCTCCTGAAACTTCACCAGCACTTTCTTTACCCTGCGAAGTAGTTCTTCCTCGGAACTCCCCGAGACCAGGACATCGTCAAAGTAGGGCACCGTGCCTTCCAGCCCATACAGCAACCGCTCCATTAATCCTTGAAATATACCCGGTGCAATAGAGACCCCAAATTGTAGCCTGTGGCACCTGAAGACCCCCCTATGTGTTATAATCGCCTGGGCATCAGCAGTCATGGGGTCCACAGGGAGCTGCTGGTAAGCCTGGGATAGGTCGAGCTTGGCAAAGAGCTTACCATTACCCAGAGTGTGGAGTAAATGCTGCACCACTGGGAGCGGGTACGAGTGGTGAGTCAGAGCCTTATTGACAGTGCATTTATAGTCCCCGCATAATCTCAGGCCCCCATCCCCTTTAAAAGCGATGACCAGTGGAGTCTCCCAAACAGCCTGGTCAACCGGCTCTAACACCCCTTGGGCAATCAGACGGTCCAATTCAGCATCAACCTTTGGCCTGAGGGGAATGGGCACCCTGCGGGGCTTCAGCCTCACTGCTGGCACCTTGGGGTCGAGGCTAAAAGAAATCGGGGTCCCTGTGTAGCAACCCAGCTTGTCATCGAAGACAGAGGGGAATTCCTTAGTAAGCTCATTAAATACAGACCCCCCCTCTCACAGCGTTCACCCCCGAAACAGAAAGCCCCAAGGACTTAAACCAGTCTAAACCCAGGAGGCTGGAAAATGGTCCGTCCACCACCATAAGAGGCAACCTGCCCATGAATGATTTAAATATGACAGGGAATCTCCCTTCCCCCAGCACTGGAATGGGCGCCCCTTGGTAGTCCCGTAAAGTCACAGAGCATGGCTGCAACCGATTCTTGCTCAAGCCGGGCACGCATCTCTTTATCGTGGCCCAGGAAACCAAAGAATGTGCGGAGCCCGTGTCCACTTGCATGGAGCAATTCACGCCTCCCAGGCGAACCGTCACGGAGATCTTCTCTGCAGAAACTGATGTTTTCCTCACATACGTGCTGGCTGGGCGCGGGCAGCTATAAATGGCATTGCAGTCATCCCTCTTGGTGGAAGAAAATCTCCTCTGCCAGTGGGGATTGAAGCCTTGGGATTCCCTCTGGTCTCTAGGGGCGGCTGGAGGGGACCTCCGGGAACGGCAGACTCTCGCAATGTGGCCTCTAGCCCCACAACGCCGACAAGCCGCTTCCTTAAACGGGCAATTTGACCGATAATGGTTTCCCCCACAACCTCTGCAAGGGGACAGAGGGGGGCAGGGGCGACTAGCAGGAGGATCACGACCCCGAGAAGCCCCCAGCCGGCAGACTTCCTCCTCCTCAGCCTCGCTGCTGTCCTCTTTTTCCGCAGCGGCTTTAGGTTTCTCTGGCACCGCTGGCACTTTATTCGTAACGTTCACGGAACTGTCCATGGCTGCTAGAGATTGTGTGGAAAGCTCAAAAGCACGAGCTTCAGCTAATGCTGTCTGAAAAGTTAATTCCCGGGTGGCCAGCAAGCGGCGTTTAAGGCGGCCATCCTGGACTCCGAATACAAGCCTGTCCAGCAAATAATCATTCAAGTCGGAAAACTCGCAATATAAAGCAGCCCGGCGGAGAGCGGCTACAAACTCATTAATTGATTCCCCCTCCGCCTGATTCCTCTGGTAAAAGACGTATCGCCGGGCACAGCGGGATGGGGCTGGGGCATAATGATCTTGAAGCGTTGACAGGAACGTCTGCCAAGGCACATCGTGTATAGAGACTGGAGCGAATAAAGCCCTGGCCGTCTCAAACATCTCGGGGCCGCAGAAACCGAGAAAATAAGATCGTTTACGGTCCCCAGAAATCTCGGTATACCCATTTGAGATCAGGAAACAATCGAACCGGGCGACATAGGAGTCCCAGGTCTCCCCTTGTGGGTTGAAAGGGGGAAAAGTAAGCTGTACAGACATTGTCACTTACTGCAGAGATAGATGCGAGATGGGAATGCAGGGTTGAATTCTCGTCGCCAGTATAATAACTGAGGCCTTTTACCAAAACATGACAGTTTAATCAGAACTTGCCAACCGGGCAGATACAGGCTTAAGAACACAGACAAGAGTACACAGACTTATATACAGCACGCCTTCTGAGGCAGCTACCAATCACATACAGAGGAAAGTTCCCGCTTACAAGTAACTGGGCTTACGCGCCCAATCAGCACCCTGGAGAGGGATACGCGAGCTAGATTCTGACAGCCGGCTGTTACTATGCAGACACAGCAATACTTGTTGAACTAATCTAGTAGATTTCATCCACTCAGTCCACCAGAATCTTTCTTCATATGCTCGACAAGAGATAGGGATAGACAAGACCCTATCTCACCGACCCAACAGTTTGCTTGTTTGTTTGTTTGCTTGCTTGCTTGCTTGCTTGCTTACTTACTTACTTACTTACTTACTTACTTACTTACTTACTTACTTACTTACTTACTTACTTACTTACTTACTTACTTATTGGATTTGTATGCCGCCCCTGATGGCAGAGGTGGGTTTTACGGAGCTTACGAAAGGCAAGGAGGGTGGGGGCAATTCTAATCTCCGGGGGGAGTTGGTTCCAGAGGGACGGGGCCGCCACAGAGAAGGCTCTTCCCCTGGGCCCCGCCAAATGACATTGTTTAGTTGACGGGACCCGGAGAAGGCCCACTCTGTGGGACCTAACTGGTCGCTGGGATTCGTGCAGAGTTACTCTCAACCTGGTTTGGCCAACCTGTTGGAGCTGTTACTCAGGGTGTGGCCACTGCGCATGTTAGAGCTACTGGGAGCCACAGGTGAGAGCTGAGCGAAAGATGGGGACCAAAGGTGAGTGAGCTGCCTTAAAAGCTGCCCTAAAATGAGCTTCCATAAAAGGACATGACATGCTTCTACACCAGAGGTGCTACCCTTTCCTGAACACCCCACACATCCCTACACACATAAGCATGTAAGTAAAGGTGCCTTTGAATATTCAAGATTTGCTTGTAATGAACAGAAGCAAAGAGATGAGATAGAAAGGGCTGGGAAAACTCATTTGAAAGGGGACCTAATTCCTCCAGATTGGTACCAATAAATCGCAGAGAAATTTGCAAGTAAAAGTTGCTTAGCATTCTAACTGGGGGAAACCATGGCCATTATTGCTTGAACAATAATGTCCTCTGCATCACTGAACAATGTTCGGTGAAGAGCAAGAGAAATTTGAATGTGGCAGAGACACCACCTTATAGCAGGCAGTGACATTAAGTGTTGAAAGTACTGACCTTTTGTAGTTATGGGTTCCTTCTATTTCCACCATCCAAAGCACGGCCATTTCATTTCCTTGATTACTGTGTAGTGTTAAAAAAACATGAGCAACGTGCTTGGTAAGGCTTTCTGGGATCAAGGGTTTTTGATCAGAGAAGCCTCCCTAATGATTCCCCAGACAAATTACATATACCAAGAGCTGCTTTAGATAATTTGTTGAGATTCTAGCTATGTATGCACAGTTACAAATTAAAAACTAAAGTCTCCCTTGAGTCAAATTTAACTCCCACTGTTTCTTAGCAACAATATGCATGTGTCCTATTATGCTTTTTTAAAATAAATTTTTAAACTTCCCAGTCTCATTTCTAAGTAGTAACCAGGCCCAATTCTTACTTAGGTTTTTCATTATGTTTTCCTAGTTGCCATGGTAAAGTAGCCTCAAAGTAAGTAGACATGATATGGCCTGTGGAAATGCAATCTATGTATGTAGTGAAACAGAGATAGGAAAGATCTAGATGGAGTCATAGTTCTATGTTCAGTTTCTTATATACAGGAGGAAACTCACTCAGAGAACAGCCTCCAAAAAACCAGAAAAAAGAAAAGACAGAAGTCAAGCAGAGTCAAGGTTTGGCAATTAAGGATTCGATGAATAAGTTACAACTGTCTTTATGGAGTAGCATTGTTCTACCCTGTTTCCCCGAAAATAAGACGTACCCCGAAAATAAGGCATGTCAGAGGTTTTGCAGAATTTGTTAATATAAGGCACCCCCTGAAAATAAGGCGTAGTCAAGTTTACATACGGTACGGTGAAAAAACATACGGTACCATTCAAAGCTGTTCATAGCGGTACCGTAATAATGTGGCATCCCCTGCTGACCCCTTCCATCGCTTTGTACCATCCAGTACAGCAGACACAGTCTGCTGCTGTCTCACAGCCATTACAATCTCCACTACAGTGCGTAGACTGTAGTTCCACTGGTGGCCGGAAGCTGCAATAGTGGGAGTAAACCGTTGTACCATATAAGTGCCATTGTTTGTGTGTGTGGGTGCCATACTGACAGGTACCGTACTGTAATCAGTGTACCGTACGGTACACTTTCTTTGGGGGTGTCAGCTTTTCTGCCTGTGAATTTGTCTTATTTGAGAAATATAAGGCACCCCCCGAAAATAAGATGTAGCACAACTTTTGGAGCAAAAATTAATATAAGACAGTGTCTTATTTTCGGGAAAACACGGTAGTAACTTTGCTAACGGAAAGGGAAATAGCCTGCTCTGGATGGTGGAGACAAAAGCAATCAACCTCTGACCCACCCAAAGAAAGTTGAACCAGATCCTCTCTATCATCTTTCAAGAGGTTCCTTCTGATCAACCCTGTCAGGTTCACTTGTCTCTGTTTGCTGCTCCATCTTCAGATATGGTGATTTGAAAGATTGGATGCACAAGGCTCTTCATTTGGTTCAAAGACTGCAAGTTCAAAGGTAAGAATTGTGAGGTGTGTGACTACCGCAGCATCATTGAGGTGGGACTGATTTTTAGGATACCTCATCCTGCTTCTCTATCATGTCTAAACAGGATTTTGACAAGAAGGCAGCAAGAGTTATATACATTAAAAGGAAGAAGGGAGGATAGTGATCACTGAAAGAATAGAATAGAATAGAATGGAATGGAATGGAATGGAATTTATGGGCCAAGTGTGAATGGACACACAAGGAATTTCCACTTTATGTATGGTCTGTATGAGATGTATGATTGTTTTTATGACAAGGGTTTTAAACTGTTTTAAATATTGGATTTGTGCTGTTTTCTTGTTGTGAGCTGCTCCGAGTCCTCGGAGAGGGGCGGCATACAAATCTAATAAATAATAAAAATAATAATAATAATTTGTCTCTGGTGCATAAGCTCTCCGTGTACAAACAACAAAATGATAGATCATTAGTCATAAGTCAAAGTTACAATTAATAATTATAAGAAACAAACAAGTGATAAATCATAAGATACCAATAGGAGAAGGTAACAGTAGGAAAGATAAGAAGACGAAGAAGAAGAATGAGAAGATGAGAAGAATATTAGCAATATAGCCTATTGCGTACATAAAATATCTTTAGGCCTGAGACAGTGCTGTGTGAATTAAATGTTTAGCAGAGTCATGGCACTGTTGGGGAGGGGAGGGGAGACTGTCTTTGTGTCCGCTTCTTTAGGCATGCAGTGATATAGTTAGAGATATAGTTAAAGATGGAGCCCCATGTAAGATAAATACTCTGTGAGGGCACAGATTATGGCTCAATGACTCATTTCCGGAAGTGATTTGTTTCTCTTTTCTGCATACTCCTTTCCTATTTCTATTTTTATCATCTAGCATTCTAGAGATGCCCTGTATTCATTCAATCATTCAATCATTCAATCATTCAGTCATTCAGTCATTCAGTCATTCAGTCATTCAGTCATTCAGTCATTTAGTCATTCAGTCAGTCATTCAGTCATTCAGTCATTCAGTCATTCAATCATTCAGTCATTCAGTCATTTAGTCATTCAGTCAGTCATTCAGTCATTCAGTCATTCAGTCATTCAGTCAGTCAATCAGTCAGTCAGTCAGTCAGTCAGTCAGTCAATCATTCAGTCATTCAGTCATTCAGTCATTCAGTCAGTCAGTCAGTCAGTCAGTCAGTCAGTCAATCAGTCAATCAATTTATATAACTGTCCCTCTCACAATAGTGACTGTGAGCCATTCACAAACCTCTTTAAAAAAATTACATTTGCCAACTTCACAATACCAATTTCAAGGGGCAAAATTATCATATCATTCTTCTCTTGAATATATTCAATACCATCAATATGGTTATAATGTTAAATTGCTTACAGCAGCCATGTTGATCACACAAGCTGATTACCTAGTATTCATGATAAAAATATATATACAGTGTTCCCTCGCTTATTGTGGGTGTTATGTTCCAGGACCACCGAAAATCCACGAAGTAGGGACGCTATATTTATTTAAGTATTTTATACACTATTTTAAGGCTTTATAAACCCTCTCCCACATTTTTACACTACATAAACTTTTCCCATTCCCTTAATAACCATTCCCACACTGTTTTGTGCATGTATTGTACAATGTAAAATGTTTTGAATTCCTAAAACTACGCGACAAAACAATGCTCCACGTGAAATGGCCAAGTGTAGGAGCAGACTCAGAGATGGGGAAACTGCACACAGACAAAAAGTAAACAACATGCTACTGTACTAAGCCAATCAGGCTCTGGGAAACAAAGCAGCATTCTCTCGTTGGTCACTTCTCCATCAATCAACCAATCGTGTGTTGTTTATAATCTCATGTAGGCAAATAGCGTCTCAGGCAGGTGAGTTCCACAGAAAACATGCAAAGTAGCGAAAATCCACTATATATTTTTTCCATTAATATTTTATAAAATCCTGCGATGCACCGGGTCCGCGTAAGGTGAACTGCAAAGTGGCAAGGGAACACTGTAATTCTCATTTTTTCTTCAGCATCACGTATTTAAATGTTTCGATCATGTCCCCCCTTTTCCTTCTGTCCTCCGGACTGTACAGATTGAGTTCATCAGGAAAGACTTAATGAACTCAATCTGAATAGTCTGGAGGACAGAAGGAAAAGGGAGGACACGATCGAAACATTTAAATATGTCAAAGGGTTAAATAAGGTTCAGGAGGGAAGTGTTTTTAATAGGAAAGTAAACACAAGAACAAGGGGACGCAATCTGAAGTTAGTTGGGGGAAAGATCAAAAGCAACATGAGAAAATATTATTTTACTGAAAGAGTAGTAGATCCTTGGAACAAACTTCTAGCAGACGTGGTTGGTAAATCCACAGTAACTGAATTTAAACATGCCTGGGATAAACATATATCCATCCTGCAAGAGCAATCATGGGCTTTTCCAAATATGCCCATGTTACTCCAACACTCCGCAGTCTGCATTGATTGCCGATCAGTTTCCGGTCACAATTCAAAGTGTTGGTTATTACCTATAAAGCCCTTCATGGTACCGGACCAGGATATCTGCGAGACCGCCTTCTGCCGCACGAATCCCAGCAACCGGTCAGGTCCCACAGAGTTGGTCTTCTCCGGGTCCCGTCGACTAAACAATGTCATCTGACGGGACCCATGGGAAGAGCCTTCTCTGTGGCAGCTCCAACTCTCTGGAATCAGCTCCCTCCAGAGATTAGAACTGCCCCTATCCTCCTTGCCTTTCGTAAACTCCTTAAAACCCACCTCTGTCGTCAAGCGTGGGAGACATCTCCCCCTGCCTATGTAGTTTTAGTGCATAATATGACTGTATGTATGTTTTTTATATTGGGGTTCTTTACTTTTAGATTTTTTTAATGTACAATTGTTATTTTAGATTTTAAATTATTAGATTTGTCAATATATATTATTTTTATCACTGTTGTGAGCCGCCCCGAGTCTGCGGAGAGGGGCGGCATACAAATCTAACAAATAATAATAATAATAATAAATAAAATACAGGAAATAGTATAAGGGCAAACTAGATGGACCATGAGGTCTTTTTCTGCTGTCAATCTTCTATGTTTCTATGTATCCTCCATACTTAAATATTAGGCCAGCCTAGCCAATTTAGTGTATCTGAATATCTAGGACAATTATTGCTAGGATTTCCAGAGTTTCATCTGGAAGACTGTTCGAGGCTGTTGAAGATAATTTAACAATGCTTAATCATTTTACATTATTGCCTCTGTTAACCCAAGAGCAGTCCAAATTTATAGACTCTCCTCACTTCATTTTGGCAACTCTTTCTTCAAAAAGCCATGTTGCCTGGGAGCTACCCTGAAAAGAGGCTCACATTTCACGCTAACATCCGAGCAAAATGTAACTGCACTGAAATAGAAAAAGATCGATAAACCTCATTGGAAGCACTTATTAATTAACTTTTTTAAGGGGAAGTTATTTATAATGGTTAAATGGAGAGGGAGTAATTCTAGTTCAGAATTTCTGATTATCTGAATTGCTCAATTAACTTCTTTTCTTCTCTTGAGAAGATTTGACAAGTTCCATTCAAGGCGAATAACTCTGGAATGGGTATAACCACCCTACTTCGTCTTGAAATATGTTCTTAACTTCACAAATAATGAGTTTCCCCCCCTTGTCTTTCTCTTTTTCCTTTCTTTCCCCCCTCTTCTTTCTTTCCCTACAAAAACAATGTTACAAAAAGTGTTCAGGTGTTCCTTGATTAAATAGTAAAGTATCAGCATTCATTGACATGGCTTTTATCAGAGTGCTTTTAATGTTCTCCTTTCAAATCCAAGCTATAAAAGAAACTATTTCTTACCAGTTGGGTGTCTGATAATATAGCTTCTTGATAGAATGAAAGAATGAAAGATATAAGAAGGTGATTGAAATGCTTTGAGAGTGTTTCATATATAGAATGCCTCTGAAGAAGGACTAGTGCAAAGCACTCAGGGATATAAAAACAAATATTTATAATAGCAAGTGGAAGGTTTTTCCTTCCCTTTTAGCTCCTCCCCTCCTATTTTGGTACCTTCCATAAGCTTTTACCAAACTGCTTCAGAACTTGCAAGGCCACACCATTAATCTCACAGTCACTCATGCCCTCATCACCTTGAGGCTCGACTACTGTAACGCTCTCTACATGGGGCTACCTTTGAAAAGTGTTCGGAAACTTCAGATCATGCAGAATGCAGCTGCGAGAGCAATCATGGGCTTTCCCAAATATGCCCATGTTACACCAACACTCCGCAGTCTGCATTGGTTGCCGATCAGTTTCCGGTCACAATTCAAAGTGTTGGTTATGACCTATAAAGCCCTTCATGGCACCGGATCAGATTATCTCCGGGACCGCCTTCTGCCGCACGAATCCCAGCGACCAGTTAGGTCCCACAGAGTGGGTCTTCTCCGGGTCCCGTCAACTAAACAATGTTGCTTGGCGAGACCCAGGGGAAGAGCCTTCTCTGTGGCGGCCCTGGCCCTCTGGAACCAACTCCCCCCAGAGATTAGAATTGCCCCCACCCCCCTTGCCTTTCGTTAGCTGCTTAAAACCCACCTCTGACGCCAGGCATGGGGGAACTGAGATACTCTTTCCCCCTAGGCCTTTACAATTTTATGCATGGTATGTCTGTATGTCTGTTTGGTTTTTATAATAATGGGTTTTTAACTGTTTTTAGTATTGGATTATTATTATATGCTGTTTTATTACTGTTGTTAGCCGCCCCGAGTCTGCGGAGAGGGGCGGCATACAAATCCAATAAATAAGTAAGTAAGTAAGTAAGTAAGTAAGTAAGTAAGTAAGTAAGTAAGTAAGTAAGTAAGTAAGTAAGTAAGTAAATAAATAAATAATCTCATTATTTTGCCCTACAGATGAATGATCTTTCTCATAGTTTAGACAAGACAGATTTGTGGGTGATTCCAGGAGTTGGGACTTCAAACTTTTAGTAATTAAATTTGATTTTGTTGGGAACCTCCCAGAGTTTTCTGAAACGTGGGTAGCTATATAAATGTTTTAAATAATTAAATAAAAATAAAATAAAACTATACAAAACTGGATTGTGCTTCTTAAGGAACAATGTACAGAACAAATATTCTTCTGGCTCTAGTTCAGACAAATAACTTCTATGGTGCTTCAGCTGACACATTTCAGACAGATGTCTCTAAGTCAGAGGACAATTGGCAGTGCTGCACCCACAATATTGGGGGGAAATATATAGGAACAAATGCCCAGCATAAAGAAGAGTGTCCTTTTCTGTTTCACACACGAGGCCTGTGACGGCGACCCTATGGCATGCTTGCCACAAGTGCAGGCACATGAGCCATTGACCAGCTCAGCTCCACTGCTCATGTGTGTGTGCCTTCCGTCGGCCAGGTGATTTTCAGTCAGACAAGCTCATGCCTTCTCCTCAATTTCTGCAGCCCATGCCTTCCCAGATCTCTGGAGATGCCACTCCAGGGTTGTTTGGGCTTTTTCCCCCCCTCCAAGCTCTGTTTGGGGATGAGAGGCTTTCCCCCATTCCCAGCTCCATTTGGGGAAAGAAGCTTCCCCCCTCCCCACCAGGTCCAGTAATGGGTTCCTCCCCCAATGTGGGGGGGGGGTGCCATCCAGTCAGAGAAAATGGCCTAGGAACAGCACGACTGATAGATTTTGGCCTGGGAACAGCACAGTGAAAATCGCCATTTTTTTTTGCTTCTGCACATGTGTGGAAGCAAAAATATCGGCAAAAATAGCCAAAATCTTGGGAGATTTGGCTTGCTGCGCATGCGCAGAAGCCAAATCTCACATGGGGCATGCATGTGAATGTGTCAGGAGTTCTCGCCCCCCACACCAGCCGTCGAGGACCATCCAGGTAACACTGTGAGTGGCTGCCAAATACTGGCCAGGTCCATTTGGGGAAAGAGGCTCTCCCTCCAGCTCTGTTTGGGGAAAGAACTTCCCCCCGCAGCTCAATTTGGGGAAAGAGGCTTTTCCCCCACTCCCAGCTCGTTTGGGGAAAGAAGCTTTTCCCTCACTCCCAGATTCGTTTGGGGAAAAAGGGCTTTTCCCTCACTGCCAGCTCGTTTGGGGAAAGAAGCTTTTCCCCCACTCCCAGATTCGTTTGGAGAAAGAGGCTTTTCTCACACTCCCAGTTTTGTTTGGGGAAAGAGGTTTTTCCCACACTCCCAGTTTTGTTTGGGGAAAGAGGTTTTTCCCACACTCCCATCTTCCTTTGTGGAAAGAGGCTTTTCCCAAACTTCCAGCTCCATGAGGAGAAACAGGCTTTTTCCCACTGCTGTTTTGGGATGCTTCACCTATGGTCCTTCGAAAATAAGAAAAAACACGGCAGCAGGTCATGGAGCACCGTTTTCTGCTCTGCACCAGCGTGAGGTCAAATGAAGCTTAGTTTTGTATCTCATCCCTGGTGGAATCAGTGGGAGGTAAGAAGTCCCATCCCAATTTTTATTTTGTCGTATGTATTTACATCAACACTCTAGCTATTTAGACTCTACCTAAGTTGCATCCAAAAACTATTGCAGAAAAAAACAATCTGTTATCAAATACAAATGAATTGATTATTAATTGGAATTATATAGAAACATAGAAGTCTGACGGCAGAAAAAGACCTCCTGGTCCATCTAGTCTGCCCTTATACTATTTTCTGTATTTTATCTTAGGATGGATATATGTTTATCCCAGGCATGTTTAAATTCAGTTACTGTGGATTTATCTACAACGTCTGCTGGAAGTTTGTTCCAAGGATCTACTACTATTTCAGTAAAATAATATTTTCTCATGTTGCTTTTGATCTTTCCCCCAACTAACTTCAGATTGTGTCCCCTTGTTCTTGTGTTCACTTTCCTTTTAAAAACACTTCCCTCCTGGACCTTGTTTAACCCTTTAATATATTTAAATGTTTCGATCATGTCCCCCCTTTTCCTTCTGTCCTCCAGACTATACAGATTGAGTTCATTAAGTCTTTCCTGATACGTTTTATGCTTAAGACCTTCCACCATTCTTGTAGCCCGTCTTTGGACCCGTTCAATTTTGTCAATATCTTTTTGTAGATGAGGTCTCCAGAACTGAACACAGTATTCCAAATGTGGTCTCACCAGCATTCTATATAGCGGGATCATAATCTCCCTCTTCCTGCTTGTTATACCTCTAGCTATGCAGCCAAGCATCCTACTTGCTTTCCCTACCACCTGACTGCTCTGTTCACCCATTTTGAGACTGTCAGAAATCACTACCCCTAAATCCTTTTGAAGTATTTGCTAACACAGAACTGCCATATGATTTGAAGTATTTGCTAACACAGAACTGCCATATGATTATGAATCACGCATAATCCTCAGAAAACTTGTCTATGGAGGTTCTCGGTCATCCAGGTCATAGTTGTCCATAAAGGTGCTTTTTGAAAACGCAACTGGACATTTTTGCTTGAAGATGTTTTGCTTCTCACGCAAGAAGCTAAAAGATGCCTCTTTAAAAAGGGCGGTCAGGGTCTCAAGATAATTCTTTAGCCATTGGCTATTGAAAGGATTTGGACAAAAGGATGATAGGAGATAACACCAAACTCTTCTAGTGGAGATTAATTTAATTAACTCCATTGTATTTTTTTGTTTGTTTGTTTGGATGGCAGATGGGTGTGTCCCTTGTTTCCTGCTTCATGTTTTCTTCTTGTTCTTCCTTTTGGCTTGTTTTATTGTACCGTATTTGAACTGTCCTCTGTATATATGCTTACACTCAGGGGTGGGCTACTGCCTGAACAGGGGGGGGGATGCAGTGAGGCAGCAAAAATGGAGCTCCACCCCAGAGCACCCAATTTGCACTGAAAGATGTTGAAAGAAAATGCAGGATGCATAAACCACACTCAC
Organism: Erythrolamprus reginae; assembly: GCF_031021105.1. NCBI lineage: Eukaryota > Metazoa > Chordata > Lepidosauria > Squamata > Dipsadidae > Erythrolamprus > Erythrolamprus reginae. The sequence continues at coordinate 27,969,138 of NC_091952.1, read as the reverse complement.
GGTGTGGTAGTAAAAAATTTGGTCGCCCTTCACTGCTTACACTCATACTTGATTAAACAGCAAACATTATTTTTTATAAATTTTAGACCGAGTCATTCACTCCACTGGGCAAATCTGAATCATTTTGACAGGAGCTAGCAGCTTAAAACGGTTATAGTGAACCTATGGCACGGGTGCCACAGGTGACACACAGAGCCATATCTGTTGGCACGTGAGCTGTTGCCCTAGCTCATGTCCAACCTGCATGTGTGTGCCAGCTGATTTTTGGCTTGCCCTCTGGGGGCAAGTCTGGAGGACAGAAGGAAAAGAGGGGACATGATTGAAACATTTAAATATGTCAAAGGGTTAAATAAGGTTCAGGAGGGAAGTGTTTTTAATAGGAAAGTGAACACAAGAACAAGGGGACACAATCTGAAGTTAGTTGGGGGAAAGATCAAAAGCAACATGAGAAAATATTATTTTACTGAAAGAGTAGTAGATCCTTGGAACAAACTTCCAGCAGACGTGGTTGGTAAATCCACAGTAACTGAATTTAAACATGCCTGGGATAAACATATATCCGTCCTAAGATAAAATACAGGAAATAGTATAAGGGCAGACTAGATGGACCATGAGGTCTTTTTCTGCCGTCAGTCTTCTATGTTTCTATTTTTGGCTTCCAGGGAGCCTCCAGGGAGATGGGGGAAGGTGTTTTTAATTTCCCCCGGCTCCAGGAAAGCCTTTGGAGCCTGGGGAGGCTGACACACGAGCCTACTGGGCCCACCAGAAGTTGGGAAACAAGCTGTTCCAGCCTCCAGAGGGCCTCCAGGTGGCAGGGGAAGCTGTTTTTGCCCACCCCAGGCATTGAATCATGCACACCCTCTTTGGGCAATCACTGGCTTAGAAGAATAGGAATTTTTTTAAAAAAATATTTCATTTCTATCATAGCAGTTGCATAATATATTGTTTTCCATTGAACTAGAATTTGGAGGAAAACGAAAATTATTTTGCGTGCCCCCTGCAGGTGCATTAAACTGATTGGGATCCCAATTAAACTGAATGCGCCATCAATAAAGAGACTCGTGTTGCTTCTCCCTGCATTAATTATCATCTTTTGATCACTTAGCAGCCAGAGTTCTCATCAAAGGCAAGGCTGGATGGCTGAAGGTCAAACCTGCACCTGTCTCTTAGGGTGCATCAAGAAATTCTTTTTGCCAAGAGGGACAGTTTCTCTTGACTGTTTCTCCTTCACTTCACATGGCGCACTTTCTAATGAAGAGAAGAAAGGAGGGGAGGAGAAGAATGCAATGAAGCTTTTAAAACCTCTCAGACAGTGAGGTGGAAGAAGCAAGATGACAGGAAAGCACCACATTTATTAACAGCTAGTAGGACATGACAACAAGCCTTTGGAGAGGAGTAACAGCTATATTCTTGCAATCTAAGTAGTGCAACCTGATTGAATTTTTATGGAAGGCAATGAGGCCCCGCCACACTATTTCTCCCACTGTCAATCTGATGCTTGCTATGCTTTCACTGGCTCTGCTTGTGACAGAAGAAAACAAAATTAGCATTAGCTTTTGTGCTCAACTGTCAGGATGGGTGGTTGGTTATATATGGGTAATTATTACAGTAAGGGTGAATTATATAAGTTCAAACTTGCGGAAAGCTGCAGAGGCACTGAAAATGTTCTATTAAAAAGCAAATATTGTCTTTTTGCTATCACAAGCTTAGTGAAAGCAGCTCTTTTGGGCAGAAGGGCAAAATGATAAAAATCTCAGTGGTTCACTGCTCACAGTCTAATCCTGTAATGATTTTAATGTAGTGTCAGAGAAGCAGAGAATTCTCTCCTCCAAAGCAGAAACCAGGATTTGTAACAGGCAGTTAGAGAAATGGTTTTTTTTATTCAAGGTATTAAAATCATTTCATTTCAACATTTTAGATTTTTCACATATGCATTGCTTTAGTACAACATTTGGCTTCAGTGGATGAAAAGGAAGGGAATGAAAAAAATACAAGATGCTAGGAATAAAAGTGGCAAAAATGAAATTCAGATTTAATTTTCTACATCTCAGCCTTGATCCTGCATATGACTCCTTCCAGATTTTGCCATTCATATTCAAATGACTAGTTGAGGGCTAAATTCTGCCAAGAGTCATAGAATCTTCATTCCAAGATGCAGAAATGGATCTCTTTAAAATATTGTTGCTTAATCCACATCTATCTTCCATTTGTTCACCAACCCCTTTCTCTTGTAAGGCTTACATCTTGCATCTTTTTTTTAATGTACACTGAAAGCATATACACCAAAGACAAATTCCTTGTGTGTACAATCACACTTGGCCAACAAAGAATTCTATTCTATTCTATTCTACATTGGAATGAAGACACTTATCTTTCTGAAATTTAAAGAACGTATAGCATTGTAGGTTGCAATGCAGCTATAGTATTTATTTGTTTGAAGTGTTTTTGCTGTATTGATAAATTACATTTCTTTCACATGTGTTCTTTCCCTCTTGATTGGCATTTCATTCTTCACACCCTTGACAGACATAGAGGTTCTGTACAAACGTCCATAGATCTTCTCAACTCCTTCTTTCCTATCATGTTTACACAGCTGTAATCCATTAAGTCACTTGAACTCAAATTAACTCATACACACCTTTTGGCTTATGCCAGAAACATTTTCTGTAATCTTGATTATTCTACCTGTGTGATGGTTTATAACAAAGTCATTCTGAAATCTCTTTAGTATTTAACTCATGTATCAAAAGTCAAGGAAGCTGTTAATAAAGAACTTGAATGCTAAAGCTTGGTCCTCAAGTTGATACAACTTCTGCTGTCCTGCCCTTGACTAATTCAATTCAATTCAATTCAATTTATTAGATTTGTATGCCACCCCTCTCCGAAGACTCGGGGTGGCTCACAACAATAATAAAAACAATATTCCAGTGAAAAACAAATCTAATATTAAAAAGCACATAAAACCCTATCATATTTAAAAAAGCAAACAACATATACATACCCAAACATAAATATTAAAAAGCCTGGGGGAAAGGTGTCTCAACTCCCCCATGCCTGGCGGTATAGATGGATCTTGAGTAATTTATGAAAGATAAGGAGTGTGGGGGCAGTTCTAATCTCCAGGGGGAGTTGATTCCAGAGGGCCAGAGCTGCCACAGAGAAGGCTCTTCCCCTAGGTCCCGCCAAACGACATTGTTTGGTCGACAGGACCTGGAGAGGCCAACTCTGTGGGACCTTATCGGTCGCAGGGATTCGTGCGGTAGCAGGCGGTTCTGGAGGTACTCTGGTCCAATGCCATGCAGGGCTTTAAAGGTCATAACCAACACTTAGAATTGTGACTGGAAAGTGTTCAGCGTTCGGAGTTTTGACGTCACCGGCAGGTTGCTAAGGACGCCAAGGAGGACGCCATGGAATCCAGGAAGTGATCACCTTGGCGTCCTTAGCAACCTGCCGGTGACGTCAAAGCTCCGCCCCCGTAATCTCTTCGTGGGAGGGATTCCCCAGCTCCTTCAAAGGGAGGTCTTCACGTAAAAATAAACATTGTTATTTTTACGTGAAAGGACGCCGCAGCGGCGCTGCAAGCAAAGGGCAGTCCTTTCACGTAAAAATAACAATGTTTATTTTTACGTGAAGACCTCCCTTTGAAGGAGCTAGGGAATCCCTCCCACAAAGAGATTCCGGGGGCAGAGCTTTGACGTCACTGGCAGGTTGCTAAGGAGATCTGTAAGGAATCTTGAAGATCTTCTAGTCCAACCCACTGCCCATAGCAGGAGATCCTATATAATTCTGTACAAATGTCTGTCCAATCTCTTTCTAAAAACCTCCAGTAACTAAGCACCCACTTCCAGAGGCAAGTCATTCTGTTCTCCCTGTCAAGAAATTTATCCTTAGTTCTCAATTGGATCTCTTTTGAATGATCTTCCACCATTACTTTTTGTCCTTCACTCAGGTCCTCTGGGGCATAAGTTGATCCCTCTTCCTTGCGACAGCCCTCAAGAACTGGAAAACTGTTTTCACATCAGCCCTACTTCTATGTGTTAGACCAACATATCTAGTTCCCTCAATCATTAATTATATGTTTTAGCCTCTAGACCAGTGATTTTCAACCTTTTTTGAGCCGTGGAACATTTTTTACATTTACAAAATCCTGGGGCACACCACCAACCAAAATGACACAAAATGACACTCTAAGACACTCTCCTCTCTTTTTCCATCCCTGTCTCCTCCCCACCCTTGTGTGTGTTTGTGTGTGTGTGTGTGTGTATATACATACTCTTGAACCATTTCCCAAAACAGGTGAGGGCTGGGTTTTTTCTCTCTTATTCTTTGGGTGCTTTTTATCATATGCTTTTAATCAAGAGTCACTTCTTTCTCTCTTTTGTTTCTCTCTCTTTCCTGTCATTCTCTGCCTCAATCATTTTCTCATTTCTCTTTTTTCCTCCCCTTTTTGCTCATTTCTCTCTCTCTCTCTCTCCTTTCCTCTCCTTTTCTCTCTCTCTCTCTTGCTTGCTTTCTCTCTCACTCTTGCTTTCTCTCTCTTTCTCTCTTCTTTCCCTCTTACTTTCTCTCTCTCTCATTCTCTTTCTCTCTCTCTCTCTCTCTTGCTTTCTTTCTCTCTCTTTCTCTCTCTCTTTCTTTCTCACTCACTCTCTCAGCAAAAAGTTGTGAGACCGGAACCTGAGCTTCCTTCTTCACGGCACACCTGACCATGTCTCGCAGCACACTAGTGTGCCACGGCACACTGGTTGAAAAACACTGCTCTAGACACCTTATCATCATCATTATATTAATAACTATATCAGTTAGAAAGCTACGGAATGTAATATCTAATAAAGCAGATTTGATCTTTTTTCCCATGTTAAATTGATTTTATAGGGAAATGCAACATGAAAAAATGGAGAAAAGATGGCAATATAGAAAAACTAGATGAAAGCAGAGATATTGATTTCAGACAAATTGATGCTAATGAGGATAAATTTTTAACATACACTGTGTTAAGAGATAAATATCATCTCAGATATAACTCGGTGACAATATTTACAGCTACCACATTTGTTAATAACATTATTTGGATCAGATGCATTTTCATTTGAGATACTGGATCGACTGGCTAAATATTTTAAAACTAAAAAACCCACTACACGTTTGTATAGACATTTATTATCAAATAATTTGTTATTCTTCTTCTGCACATGTCTCCCAATGCTGGTACTTTTCATTTTCTGGCACTAAGATAAATTGTCTGTCTTCTTCCCACTCTATTAATAAGACACCCTCGGGATGGACCTTTATTCAATGCACAGTTTAATTATTCTGTCATTTTAGATTTTACACAAAGAAACAAAAGGCCGTGCTTCTAAATGTATTCATTGGGTGTAAATAATTAAAATCAATCAAACGTTAATCTACGGAACAGAATTATCACCAAATAATTTGCTTGAATCCCGGTTATCGTTAGGTTACGATTTTGAAGGTATACTTGTTTTGCAGATGTAATGAAAAGAAAACAAGCGATTATGCCTTACCTAGAAAGTTTAAACTCCTCCTCATCTGGTTCTTTGTTTACTTCTCTCTCTATATTGAGTTTCAACTAACAAATTCCCCAATCATCATAGAAAACATTCAGAAGAAAAATTGGCCAAGTTATTGATTGCCTTTGTGAATTGTTTATTGACAATTGTGAATTGTCATTTGGCAAACTCATAGTGCAGGAGTGTCAACTCAAGATCCATGGTATGGATCCAGTCAGGGGTGGGCTACTGCTCGGACAGGGGGGGATGCAGTGGGATAGCGAAAATGGAGCTCCACCCCACAGCACCCAATTTGCACTGAAAGACATTGAAGGAAAATGCAGGGTGTTCTGCATAAGCAACGCCCACAGTGTGGTAGGAAACATTTTGGTAGCCCTCCACTGGATCCGGCCTACAGCGTGCCTAGATCTGGCCTACAAGGCCACCCTGGAAACAATGAAGAACCATCCCATGGCATCTCTGCCAGCAAAAACAGAGTTCAGGAGGGCTGTATGTGGCCCTCACAAGCTCCGTTTTCACTGGCAGAAGGTTGCAGGAGGCCATCGCAGCTGAAAAAAGAACTTAGGAGATTGTTTTCAATGGCAGAGTGCTCAGGCACCACAGGTGCCACAACATGAATAATGTCGAACCTGGCCCCACCCACCGCAGTTTTCCGAGGTGAAACACAACCCTCATGTGACCCTCAATGAAAACAAGCTTAACACCCCTGCTGTAGAACTTTTGGTGAACTCCCAAATGCACCATTTTTCAAAACTATATGAATAAAACACCCTCTCTTTTGCATTTGTTTTCATAGCCAGTTGGCTATATAGTGTGAAGAAAGAGACCTTTACTGCTGTGTGATGAAGAGAAATCCACTCAAAAGAGAAGAGGCTTTAAGCGGAAATTTCAGGGATGTTCAACTTCTTTAGTGATGAAATGACCATAGGAGGTGTTTTTTTTAAAGAAGCCTCTGTTTTGAAATACAGATATTTTGCAGATTTTTGACTTCCGCAGTCATCCAAGGGATGGATGGAAGTGTCTCTGTGTGTGGGGGATTATAAAATAAGTATCATGACTATAGGATGTCCTGCATCTTTTGTATATACTGTATGCATTGTGGGCATGAAAGGACCAAGGGAAGACAAGAAGAGTGAATTCTATCCATAGCATATTTAGGGACTCTTTTATAGTGAAAAAAAGATGTGCAGAAGAAGAAGCAAGCCCACCAGTAGCACATTCTTGTGATCTTCAGCAATAAACTGAACTTAAAATCCCACCGAGAGAAATTCAGAAGGAATTCTCCAGCATGGTGAGAATGACCTAAAGAAAATAGAAGCTAAAAAAGAAAACATTTGAGAATGTGCCAGGCAGTTTTCAACATGTCATCGGTTCACACACTGTCATCAACTGACAAGTTATTGTTTGTCAGATATCAAGCGGCAGATATGCTTGAGTGACTTGTTTCCAAAACTGGCTCATTGTAACATTAAAGAAAATATCCTCATGGATTTATAAAGGAGGAAACAAGAGGGTAAAGGCAGGAGGGAAGAATAGGTAGCGTTTCTTATAGCAACAGCATCTCAGCGTTGTTGGTTAGATGAGATTTTGCTAGAGAAATTTATAATGAAGTATTTGATTTTGAGCATCTTATTTCTCCTAGTTCGGTGCAAAATTTGTCCTACATTGCTGCAGGATTCCCTTAAGTTTATTCAGTCAGAATTTTCTACCAGGCTTTAAGAAGAAATATATTATTATTATTATTATTATTATTATTATTATTATTATTAATTAGATTTGTATGCCGCCCCTCTCCGTAGACTCAGGGCGGCTCACAACAATAACAAAGACAATGTAAGAACAAATCTAATAATTTAAAAAACACTAAAAACCCCATTATTAAAAGCAAACATACACAGAAACATACCATGTATAAACTGGGGTCTGTTAAATATTTTTAAATAGTAATTTAGATTTGTTGTAAATTGTTTTCACTTTGTTGTGAGCCACCCCGAGTCTGCGGAGAGGGGCGGCATACAAATCTAAATAATAAAATAAATAAAATAAAATAAAATAAATAAACTGTATAGGCCCGGGGGAGATGTCTCAGTTCCCCCATGCCTGACGGCAGAGATGGGTCTTAAGAACTTTACGAAAGGCAAGGAGGGTGGGGGCAGTTCTAATCTCCGTGGAGAGCTGGTTCCAGCGGGTCGGGCCACCACAGAGAAGGCTCTTCTCCTGGATCCCGCCAAACGACATTGTTTAGTTGACGGGACCCGGAGAAGGCCAACTCTGTGGGACCTAACCGGTCACTGGGATTCGTGTGGCAGAAGGCGGTCCCGGAGATATTCTGGTCCGATGCCATGAAGGGCTTTATAGGTCATAACCAACACTTTGAATTGTGACCCGAAATTGATCGGCAACCAATGCAGACTGCAGAGTGTTGGTGTAACATGTCTGTCATGTTTCCTTTCGGGCTGTTTTTTAAATTTTGTTTTTAACTCAGCAAATGATTTTTCCCTCTCTGTTATCATTCATCAGAGCCACTTCTTGTCTCTGTGCCCATGCTTAATTCCATATGACAGGGCTGAAGGAAACATGTTCATCCACAATTTATTTTTTTTCTGATTGAGTTCAAGAAAATATTACAGATTCTTTCAAGGCCATTTATATTCATTGTCTTGGAAGGACTACAATAATAGAACAATCATGTTTTCCTCTTCAAAATATAATCACCTTCTTATCTCAATGGCTGCACTATAATTGCTATCGAAAACTCCTGCTATCTATAAACCATGTCTTTAATACACTCATTTCTACCTGTCAGCCCTCGAGTCTTCCTCTCGTCAACAGATTCAAAAGGGCACATCCTTTTGTTCACCAGGCCATCACTTTCATCAGGCCACTAAATAGGCACTTAATCATATCAATGTTCCACATTATGAATTGATTTGGATGAGCAGAATGAAGTCAACAGTGCTCAGTAAAGGACAAATATTTTTATCCCACTTTTTAATAATGTATGTGGAGAACATGTGTGGAGATAGAGCTGTTTCTTCTGTGTCTCTCTTTTTCTCTTTGTCTTTCTCTCATTCACTCTGTTTGTGTTAATGCATATTGTTCTGCCGGCGTGTTTCAACTGCCCGTAATTACAAGGTAAATAGTCCAGGAAGACACACACCACACGATAAAAGGAAAACCCAAAAGTTTTTATAAACAGAAGAACAGAAACAGCTCCCTTTTTAAATGTCAAAGGGATTTTCTAGTACACACAAGGCACAGGTTAAATGCAGTCCAATTGCTCACCCAATAACTGGGAAATTGAGTCCAATTCTAAAGTCCACACAATCTTGAACAGCACAAAAACCATGATCTTGATGAAACAATGAATCAGATAAACTGCCACAAGGCTAAACCAGCATGCTGTTCTTTTTATCTGTAGCACTAATTACAGCAGCCCCACCCAACCACAGGTGGCCTCATTTTCTCTTGTAATAATCCTTCAGCTGTTGTCTCCTATGCATCACTCTATGCATGCATGGATGTGTCATTAATTCTTGTTCAGAATCCAAGGATGATACAGATGATTGATCTCCTCCTGGGCTGTCTGCCAAACTCCCCTCTTCCCTGTCACTCACGCTTCCTTGGTCAGAGGAGGCTTTGTCAGCAGATTCCATCAGGAGCAAAACAGGCCTGTGGCATGTGGATGTTTCCCCCACATCCACCTGCACATTCCTTGGGGTAGGAGCTGGGCCAGAGCTAACCACAACACATATAAGCAGAATCAGACTTGGTTAGCATCTATTTGCACCCTGCAAAAAATACCAAGACTCTAGCTTAGACTAGAAAGCCGAAAAACCATCTCATAAGAAATAAAATGTGTAAGGCTTCTGTAAGGCTGCCATGTCCATAAATTCACTGCAAATCAAGTCTGATTGAGCAACAGTCCATTGTTCATGAGAATATAAAGAGAATTTTAAAAGATCGAGTAGGTAAGAAACAAGCTACAGAAGGGGTGTCAAACTCGATTTCATGGAGGACCACATCAGGGTGGTGTTTGACCCTGGGGGCTTGGATGGGTGTGGCCAGGATGGGCATGGCCAACTCAACATCATTCGTGTTGGGTGGTCCAAGTGCTTTGCCAGCAAAATAAAATTTGGGGGAAATTTAATAATAATAATAATTTATTAGATTTGTATGCCGCCCCTCTCCGAAGACTCGGGGTGGCTAACAACAATGGATTGAAAAAGAAAATGGATAAAATAGTTAATGTAAATTTAATGTAAAAGTTATAATGAAATGAGAAATATAATTGAGAGAACCTGGTTGACAAAGTCTAAATGAAATTTTAAAAGGAGAGAGAAAAGTAGGCAGCATTAGATAAATACAGTATGTAACAATTTAAGATACTTTACTATTTTTTAATGTAAGAGATTTTACAAACATATTGTTATTCATTGAAGGTATATGTGTATATCTATGTATGTTTTTAAGGTGGAGAAGAATAAAAAAAATATTGGAAAAAAAAAGTGCTCCCGAGTTCTGTTTTCAACTGTGATGCCCTCTTGCAACCCTCTGCCAGTGAAAATGGAAGTCGCGAGTGCAGCCCGTGGCTCTGTTTTCACTGGCAGAGGCACTGCAAGCCGGTCCTTTGATTTGTTTCCAGGGCGGCCCCATGAGCCAAATTTAAGTATCCCATGGACCGGATCCAGCCCCGAAGCCTTGAGTTTGACACCCTTGACCTCCTGTTTCATGCAGTCATTTGGACAGTAGCTAACTTGGGAGTACAGTGATACCTTGTCTTACAAACTTAATTGGTTCTGGGACTAGGTTCTTAAGGTGAAAAGTTTGTAAGATGAAACAATGTTTCCCATAGGAATCAATGGAAAAGCGATTAATGTGTGCAAGCCCAAAATTCACCCCTTTTGCCAGCCGAAGCGCCTGTTTTTGTGCTGCTGGGATTCCCTTGAGGCTTCCCTCCATGGGAAACCCCACCTCTGGACTTCTGTGTTTTTGTGATGCTGAAGGGGAATCCCATTAGGGGAATCCCAGCATCGCAAAAACGAGCGCTTTGCTGGCAATGGAAGTCCGGAGGTGGGGTTTCCCAGTGAAGGAAGCATCAGTGAAATCGCAGCATCACAAAAACACCGATGTCCTCGCAACGCCACCTCCGGACCTCTGTGTTTTTGTGATGCTGCGATTTCACTGAGGCTCCCCTCGCTGGAGGGGAGCCTCAGGGGAATCCCAGCAGCACAAAAACGGGTGCTTTGCTGGCAATGGAAGTCCGGAGGCGGGGCATCCCAGCGGCCGCGGTGGGTTTGTAAGGTGAAAATAGTTTGTAAGAAGAGGCAAAAAATCTTAAACCCCGGGTTTGTATCTCGAAAAGTTTGTATGATGAGGCGTTTGTAAGACGAGGTATCACTGTATTGGAATCCTGACACCTGACAAATGAAACAATTACAGTTTTTAAGTTTATCTTTGACATAATGAAACAATTGTTGTGAGCTGCCCCAAGTTTGCGGAGAGGGGCGGCATATAAATCCAATAAATCTAATCTAATCTAATCTAATCCCACATTTAAAACAATGTAGCCGTAGTTTTTGCAAAATGAAGATTCAGCGTGGTCAAAGTGAGTGAAATTTTGGCCATATAGTGGTCACGTCTTCCTTGCATTAGAATAGTTATTTCATAATTTTGTGGGGTGCTAATTGACTGCAAATGGGCTGCTGTCCCCAGGGCAGGGGGCACAGTGGGAGTAGTAAGTTTATGCACTATTTATTGAATACTTAATAGTTTTTTTTAAATTATCCTTCCTTCTCTAGTACCTTAGTATGATCCCTAATTACTTTTAAAATAGGAAATAATTAAATAGTATGTTTTTACCCATAATCGCTTTAATCATTTTAACCATTATATACAACTGAACTTTTATAGCAATTAAAGAAAATTGAGCTACTTGCCTGTTATCATACTGACCCTTGTGGGTTCAGAACAAAACCTTAAAATGTTACTGTGCTAGTTAACAAATAATGCTGTCTATCATTTGTCCTTTTTGTGACTATTCAAATAATCAACTGAAAAAGAGCCCAAGCACCTATTTGAAAACTTATCTTGGTTGGTAAGCCACTCCCACTCAATCACATGACCTTTAAGCCACCCCAGTCACATGGCAGTCAAGCCACTCCTACCCGATCACATGACCATCAAGCCACACCCACAAAATAAGCCACACCCACAGTGTGGCAGTAAAAGTTTTGGCAACCCATCACTGAAATTAACTATGATTAACCATATGATACAAATGCAGCAATAGATATAACAATTTCCAAATCACAAGAAGCAAATACTGCACTCTGTTCTTGTCAGTAAAAGATTTCCAGTATTTTATCGTGTTTCAGAAAATGCTCTTATAAGAGGGATTCAGAGGTATAGGAACAGTTTCAGAAAAGCATACTAAAGATGATCAGGGCACTGGAAGCTAAACCTTACGAAGGACAAGGAGCCGAGTATTTTTAGCCTTGAGAATAAAAGACCCAAGCAGGGGCATCACAGCACTTTTGAAAAACCTGAAAAGATGTCACACAATAGCAGGTCAGGACCTTTCTCTCTCATTCAAGAGTGGAGGACATGGAATAATGGATTTAAGTTATAGAAAGGCAGATTCCAACTGAATGTTATATGCACAAGGCACCACTCTTCTCCTATCAGTAAGAAAAGCTTCACAGTGAAACCAATTTCACAGGGGAAAAAATTAAATTTATCATAGATGTCTGAGGTGGTTTGAGATGCTTTAATTTGGCAGGATGTTGGATTCAGCGGTCTAAATGGTCCTTTCTAGATCTATGACACTAAACACAGTGCATGAGGCTATCCATCACATTGCCTATAAAATGTGGGAGGGTTAATAAAACTGCCTCTTTTGTCCACTAATTGCAATATAATCAATTCAGTGGTTGTGGTGCTGAAAGTTAATGTCCCATGTCAGGCAAACAGCTGTTTCAAATAGTTCGGCATGAAATATCGCTTATGCATTACCCCCCTGCCCCCCCCCCCCCAATCTTTCTCATTTAACTCAAGGAAAAAGAAATAGCTTTTCTTTCTCTCTTTTTTTGGAAAGAGGATAACAGTTCCATAACATTCTCATAAGCAGGCTATGGAATTAATACAATTATCTGAGTTCTTTTGAAGAGGATGGGTGAATGATTGATCTAGAAATGTTCGGTGTGGCTCTATGCTCAGTGTTCTTGGTCCATTTTAATCTCACCTTGACTTAAAAGGAATGGAGTATCTTAAAATGAAGCAGGAAAAGAGTGAGAATGGCCAATACTCCATGTGGTATGTGGTTTACCATATGATAAACTGAGTCAAACTTTGACTGCAGAAAATAAGACTTGAGTGTTGTTAATGTCCTCGGACAGGGGCAGTGATATAAATCAAAGAAAGAAAGAAAGAAAGAAAGAGAGAGAGAGAGAGAGAGAGACCCCCACTTCCAAGTCACCCCCACCTTCTTCTTCATCCGAGGAAACTGCACTACCTGACTCTGTCAATAAAACAGGCCTATGACATGTTGATGTTTCCCCTGCATCCACCTCCACATTCCTTGGGGCAGGAGCTTGGCCAGAGCCAACCACAACACCTACGAATCAAGACTTACAATCCTGGATCTTGAAAACTTAGAACTACAACGCCTCAAACACGATCTAAGTACTGCCCACAAAATTATATGCTGCAACGCCCTACCTGTCAAAAACTACTTTAACTTCAACCACAATAACACAAGAGCATGCAGCAGATTCAAGCTTAATATTAACCGCTCCAAATTTGACTGTAAAAAATATGACTTTAGCAATCGAGTTGTCAAAGTGTGGAACTCACTACCAGACTCTGTAGTATCATCCCCTAACCCCCAACACTTTACCCTTAGACTATCTATGGTTGATCTCACCAGGTTCCTAAGAGGTCAGTAAGGGGCTTACATAAGTGCACCAGAGTGCCTACCATTCCTTGTCCTATAGTCTCTCCTATATCTCCTATATCTTCTCTTCTATCTCTCCTATCTTTTATATCCCTTATATCTCTTATATCTTTTCTGCTATTCTCTCTAGTTATATTCTTTCTTTAATATATTCTATTAGAATATATCCTCTATAACCTTCATTGTGTATTATTGTGTATTGGACAAAACAAATAAATAAAATAAATCATTTAACCCACATAATATCAAACAAAGACACACCAGTGTCTATAAGCCCTTCATGGCATCAGACCAGAATATCTCTGAGACCGCCTTCTGCTGCACGAATCCCAGTGACCGATTAGGTCCCACAGAGTCGGCCTTCTCCGGGTCCCGTCAACTAAACAATGTCGGTTGGCGGGCCCCAGGGGAAGAGCCTTCTCTGTGGTGGCCCCGACTCTCTGGAACCAGCTCCCCCCAGAGATTAGAACTGCCCCTACCCTCCTGGCCTTTCGTAAACTCCTCAAGACCCACCTTTGTCGTCAGGCATGGGGAAATTGAGATGTCTCCCCCGGGCCTATATAATTTATGTATGGTATGTTTGTAGGTATGTTTGCTTAAAAATTGGGGTTTTTAACTATTTTAAATTTTAAATTGTATATTATTATGATTGTTATGAATTGTTTTATTGTGTTGTGAGCCGCCCCGAGTCCACGGAAAGGGGCGGCATACAAATCTAATAAATAAATAAAATAAATAAATAAAGAAGGATTATGGCAGCATGATCAAAGACCCATCCTTATGTGTTTGTTGCGGGGGGGGGGCAAAAGAGTGAGGTTTTTCTCACAGAACTATAAATATAATATTTCCTTTTTTTATGTTTCCCTGCAGAATTAGTGGACTAAGAAAACATTAATACTTAAGACTGTTGTTTTATAGAAAACAAGAAGAAAAAGAAAAAACCAACCAAGTAAGACATTCTTACCTCACAATTACTAATGCATTTTTCCACCAAGGTGGAGAGAGATCAAATCTCCTTTGAAGGGAATAAAGCCCCTATAAATACTAGACCCTGAATGTAGCCTGGCATTATGTTATTCCTTGACTTCCTATTCATTCCCTTTATGGATTCAGTTAATCCAAAGAGAGGAAATAATGAGATAACTCCTCCTATGGCTCTGCAGAGATATATAAGAGAAAAAGCAGCTCAAATACACTCTGACCTTTTATAATCCTGATTTCCAAAGAAAAATAATGTTTTTTTATTTTAAAAAATCAGGAGGCTACAATCATTAGGCAAGAATGGGCAATCCAGAATCCATGAGTAACCTACAAAATTCACAAAACTCCATTTGTACTCCCAAGAGTGAGTGGAATTGATTTTTTTCCCTTTTTGTTTTTGTTTTGGGGATTTAAAGATTTAAGCATACCTAACTATTTTATTTTTTTTTCAATCGGGCAAAATATCTATTGTTGACTCCTCCAACTCACAAAACACATAAAAATGTGAAAACTTCAAGTCCTACTTATCTCTGTGATAGTTCAGAGATAAAATATAATATTATAGTTGAGCCTCCAAGCCAAAAAGGATTGTTAATCTTGTTGAATTACAACCAGGGAAAGTTCAACTCCATTGAAGCTCACTAGGTGATTTGGGGACCAATTTACTTAGAAAACTTGTTGCTATGGGGATAAAATTAAAGAAACTATGTATGGCTCCCTGAGCTCCTTAAATAAAAAGAGAGAGCTTTAAAAGAAAATAGCATTTGCAGAAAAGAAACCTTCAGAGATTTTGGAAGACTGATTTCCACATTTCGTCAATCCCTAATTCCTTTATGGAAATAATGTTGGTTGAGACTGGGAATTCAAAGATCAAATAAAAAAGGTCATGTACCACTGGACAATGAATAATGTGTAATTATACAGTACTTCTGCTTTATATTTTAGTTATATCTGCTTCTTCTTTTTTCTATCCACTTAGCTCAGATGACTCTTTACAGAGGTATTTCCAACTTGAAAATAAAAATAAGAGAAAAGAAGTTTGAGCACTGGAGTCCCTGGTATAATTATTCTCCTTCGCCTGACAATCTAATTTAAACCAGAATGATGCAGTAATTCATCACAGTTCTTTCAGGAACATACAGAAAACTTTAGTTTCTGGTTTTTTCCCTTCCAATCAAGCCCTGGGTAGATGAGATGAACTGCAATGCAACACTCGCTACCTCTAATCAGCCATGTTCTCAATTTATAAAAGTCCAGTAATACAAAATGTTAATATACATATAATATTTTTTTTAATTTTTAAATAAAATGTTTATTGGTGACCTTAATGAAGCCAAAAGTAGCTGTGTAGGTTTCATCTATCCATGGACAGTTTGATTTCATAGAAGTTTGATTTACTTGCAGTTATATTGTGTTGTTTAAGTGTTCCCTTTATTATTATTATTATTATTATTATTATTATTATTATTATTATTATTATTATAGCATTATTATTATTATTATTATTATTATAGCATTATTATTATTTATTATTATTTATTAGATTTGTATGCCGCCCCTCACCGTAGACTCGGGGCGGTTTACAGCAATGATAAAAACAATATATAATGACAAATCTAATAGTTAGAATCTAAAATAACAATAATACATTTTAAAAGTCTAAAAAACAAGAAACCCCAATATATAAAAACATACATACAGTCATATCATACACAAAAAACTACACAGGCAGGGGGAGATGTTTCAGTTCCCCCATGCTTGACGACAGAGGTGGGTTTTAAGGAGTTTACAAAAGGCAAGGAGGGTGGGGGCAGTTCTAATCTCTGGAGGGAGCTGATTCCAGAGGGTCAGAAACGCCACAGAGAAGGCTCTTCCCCTAGGTCCCGCCAAATGACGTTGTTTAGTTGACGGGACCCAGAGGAGACCAACTCTGTGGGACCTAACTGGTCACTGGGTCCGGTGCCATGAAGGGCATATACCTATAGCATATACATATACAGTGGTACCTCTAGATACGAGCTGCTCCACATGCGAGTATTCAAAGTTACGAGCCGCGACCCGAGCGAAATTTTTGTTCAACACCCGAGCTCAAATTCGGGATACGAGCCGAGCTTCCACTAGGTGGCGCAAGAATCTCCTTGCTTCCAGTTATCTCGGCATGAAAAACAAAGTCTAAATGCATTCGTTCGAGATGCAAGTTGATCGACTTACGAGCTGGGGTCTGGAACGAATTAAACTCGTATGTCGAGGTACCACTGTACATACATATACATGAAGTTCTTGGCATATTTGGGTTTCTTCCCATGTAAGTTTTAGAGATTCCTGGCGACATTTCAACGAGGTCCCATTCGTCATCTTCAGGATGGTTCCTTCGGCTTTGTGCTCAGGGGAACACAGTGGCTTGGAAAAGGTCTGAAGGAGCCCAGCAGGCCCCATATGAGCAAGACACTCTTCTCACCAAGGTCTTGTTATACACCAGGGGCGGGTCCTAATTTACCTTGCCACCAATTGGCTTGCTCCTGTGCCATGGGTAGCACGCGTGCCTTGCAAAGCTGGCTGGGGAATTCTGGGAATTGAAGTCTGCCAAAATTGTCAAGTTTGGAGACCCCCGATAAGTTTATTTTATTTTATTTATTTTTCAAATTTATAGGCTGCCCTTCTCCTAGCAGACTCAGGGCGGCTTACAACAATAAAATAGTTACAAAATTAAGATGTGCCAATACATAGAATAAAAATGAATAGAAAAATTAAAACCCAGTATAAACAGCATACAATCATCACTCATTCCCGGCTCTCTGGAACCAGCTCCCCCCAGAGATTAGAACTGCCCCCACCCTCCTTGCCTTTCGTAAACTCCTCAAAACCCACCTTTGTCATCAGGCATGGGAGAACTGAGATATCTCCCCGGGCCTATACAATACAATTTATGTATGGTATGTTTGTATGTATGTCTGCTTAATAATTGGGGTTTTAAAATATTTTAAATTTTAAATTATTAGATTTGCTATGAACTGTTTTATTGTGTTGTGAGCCGCCCCAAGTCTACGGAGAGGGGCGGCATACAAATCAATCAATCAATCAATCAATCAATCAATCAATCAAATAAACAAACAATTAAATTAAATTAAATTAAGTTAAGTTAAGTTAAGTTAAGTTAAGTTAAGTTAAGTTAAGTTAAGTTAAATTAAATTAAATTAAATTAAATTAAAATTAAATATATTACTGGCTGGAGTAAAAGACTATCGAGCAAAAGTTAATTTTGCATCAGTTGCATAAGTTAATTTTAGATTCTCCTTCACTTACTTCATGCCTTTAATTTCTTTTGCTTGTTATTTCTTGTTCCTTTTTTTGTTCACTGCAAAATATCTGCAGAGAGAGAGAGAAGTTCCCTGAGGATGGGCTCCAGCACTGGTCCAAAAGCATGGAAGAATAAACCTCGGGTCACAGTGACCGACTCAGATTAGATACGGCATAATATTGCTCATCCCAAAAGAGAATAGTGTGATCAGCCAGCATGATGTTTACAAGTTAGGAAAATTGCTGCCCATTGTTTTTCTATACTTTTTAATCTCAGAGTTTGGTGCAGAATTGTGTCGTCTAGGTACCATGTCAGAATCACTGTGTCTTACAGAATCTGATGCTTCACAGGTATTTGACAGTCTGTGGATTGCTTGATGCTGTCTGAGCGTGGCTGTTTGCTTGCCAAAATGTCATTTACCTGCCTAGGTTTCCTCTACACTTCTTTATTTCAAAATCCATGTACTGGCTTGTAGATGATGCTAAGAAGTTTTGCCTTTTTCTGTAACTGCCTATTTGCCTGAACTCTGCATCTCATTGTCATACCAGAAAAGAAGCAGTGGAAGGGGGTGTATCACTTTACTATGACAATTGCACATAGTTTTTTTTAAATAAGTTCATTGTTCCACCTACCAGCATTAGAAATTTTAAAGGCAGTGGAAATTTGCCAGCAGAGCAAATGTTGAAATCTGATGGAAATACAATTTATTACTTTTATTTTTGTGAAAAGGGAATAAATTGTATTGCTCATTCAAAATATGGACCACAGAAACTGAGATAAGTCAATTCTAGATTAGATTAGAATTTGTCATTGGTGCATGTTGTGGTTAGCTCTGGTCCAGCTCCTGCCCCAAGTTCTGTGGATGTGGGGGAGACATCCACATGCTGCAGGCCTGTTTTGCTCCCGGTGGAATCTGATGATGAAGGCTCCTCTGACCAAGAAGACATGATTGACAGGGAGGAGGAGAGTGGGGCAGACAGCTCAGAAGGAGATCAATTATCTAGCTCCTCCTTAGATTCGGAACAAGAGTTCATGATACAGCCACACCTGCAGAGAGCGATGCATAGGCAGCAACAAGTGAGAGATTATTATCAAAGAAAATGAGGCCACCTGTGGTTGGGTGGGGCTGTGGTAATTAGTGAGGCTGCTATAAATAACAGCCTGTGGGTTTGGCCATTGTGGAGGATTATCTGATCGTTGTGTTTTGTGCCTGCCTTGCTGACTTTGACCTTTGTGTGCTGATTTTTCCCCGCTTTGAAACTAAACCAGAGCAAAGTGTGTTTCACTTTGTGAAAGAAGAAGGACTGTGAATTGCCTCACAGTGCAAGCTAAGTATCACAGAACTGATAAGGGACTTGTACAAATTACCAGTTTGTTTGGAGACAAGTGCTCTTTGCTATATAAAAAGAGTGCTTAGTTTATTTGAATTTTTGGTATAAAGAACATTGTTTTGAATTTTCAAACGTGTGTGTGTCTGAAATTTGTATCTGTGAATTTTCGGGAGGATTCTACCAGAGAGTTCGACAGAACAGTGCATATGCTCTCAGCATACATAAAATAAAAGATACATAAAAGGTATTTTTGGCTTTGCTAAGCAATTCTTAGCAGTGTTTGTTTGTTTGTTTGTTTGTTTGTTTGTTTGTTTGTTTGTTTGTTTGTTTGGATTTCTATGGCGCCCTTCTCCGTAGACTAAGGGTATCTTATAATACAGGAATAAAATATAAAAATGCAACGCATGGAAAATCCAAACATATAATCTAATACTAAAACCCCAGGATTATTAAAAACCAAACACTCACATTCATCCTAACTACAATCGTATACTCATAAATATGTATATGTGTACATGTTTATGCCAAAATCCAAATGTATCAGAACTGAGTGAAAAACAAAAGCCCAACTACAACAGTTCAGTACAACTTCAATGCATTTAGCTGGATTTATAACTGTTGTGTGATAAAAAGATTGGTTGCCTAGAACTGCCTAAGGAACTAGCTCTTAATCCTTCTAAAAATGTTATGTATAGCCCCAGAAGGTTACATACTCCTGCGTTAATGGAAACAAGAATAGGTAATGTGGAAATGCAAAATTTAAGACATACATATGAAAGCATGCTACATTTGGCTCGATGGGCTTGCGGTATGTCTTAAATCATAAATCATCTTCATTGAGTAGAACTAGATGTGAACCAAAGTAGCTGCCTTCCATTTATTAGACTCACTTGTAAGCGATGTACTTTGAGGTCAATTTCAGGAAGAAGTTTTGGCAGCCATGTTAAAACACTGACTGTGGTTTTATTCTTTTTTCCAAAGAGTTTTGATGGCTCACAATTATGCTGAGCAAGGAAATTTAGAGGATGTCTATCTCATTCATACAAACACATCAGACTCCCTGACAAACAATATTATAAAAATAATAATAGCCACAGAGCATGTTTCAGAATATTTCAACTAACTTGTGTTTAAAAACGCATCCCTGAAGTAACCAAATAAACGAATTTCTTTAGAGGTTGATGATTGGAAGAAAGCTTCCCTGATTAAAGACCAGGACTGACAAAGTATCAATCACTGCTTCTTTTGATTAGGCCCCATACTAATCTTTGTCACTGTATAATGACTATCTTGGCAAACAGAGTCTGATTGCTTCAGGCAACTCATTTGCATTAATCAAATAAAGTGAAAAAGACAAGGATGCACTTGACGGTACAAGGCAGGATGGTACGTATCTCATTGCATAATAAAAATTGCGAGAATTCACAAATATGAGCTTCATTGATCCGTGGAAGTCTATGCATTAATTATATAAATCAGGTTCTGTATGCATTTGTGAATCTCCCCTAGCTGGAGACACATTACTGGGCATCCTGTCCAATATTTTTTTATCCTGACTATATGAAATGAGGGTACGTTACACTTAACTGCCCCCTTTGGGGTAAGAATTTACAGTCTGATAACTTTTTTTTTTTAATTAAACATCTGCAGGAAGAAAAATCACCAGACTGGACTTCGGGGAAAGCAGTATTTCACTTACTTTTTAAATTATTCAAGGTGACTGAGTGGGAGCTTCCATCAAATTTAAGAAGCTTCAAGTTGTTTGCTGAACTAAAAGCCTCTTCTATGAAGCTTTCCTGTGGTGACTGAGGCCATCTAGGACAGGGGTCCCCAACACTTGAGCCGAGGTGGCGCAGCAGGTAGAGGGCTGTACTGCAGGCCAGTGAAGCTGTCTGTAGATCTGTAGGTCAGTGGTTCAAATCTCATCACCGGCCCAAGTTGACTCAGCCTTCTATTCTTCCAAGGTGGGTAAAATGAGGACCCGGATTGTGGGGGCAATATGCTGGTTCTGTTAAAAAGTGCTATTGCTAACATGTTGCAAGCTGCCCTGAGTCTAAGGAGAAGGGCAGCATAAAAATTGAATAGATAGATAGATAGATAGATAGATAGATAGATAGATAGATAGATAGATAGATAGATAGATAGATAAATATTAAACACACACACACACCCTGGTCCATGGACCGGTACCAGTCTGAGGCCCATTGGGAATGGGACCACGCAAGCAGTGAGCAAACACGTAAAGCTCCATTTGCACAAGCAGTTGGCAGCCCAGGAAACCATCCTCTCTCCTCTTACTTCTACTTACGAACTTAATTCTTTCCATGACCAGGTACTTAAGTAGAAAAGTTTGTGAGAAGAAGCATTTTTTCCCATAGGAATCAATGTAAAAGTAACTAATGTGTGCGATTGGGGTGGGTGGGTGGAGGCCCTGTTTCCTCCCAGGAGATTCCTAGAGGGGCCCCATGGAGGCTTCTCCCCGCATTTTTTGGCCCTGTTTCCTCCCAGGAGATTCCTAGAGAGTCCCCACGGAGGCTTCTCCCCACCTTTTCCGGTTACAGTTTCGGAGCCTCGGGTTTGTAAGTGGAAAATGGTTCTTGAGAAGAGGCAAAAAAAATCTTGAACAACCGGTTCTTATCTAGAAAAGTTCATTAATTACAGGCATTCTTGGGTAGAGGTACCACTGTACCTGCTGTTGCTGTTGCCACTACTGGTCCATGGAGCCAGAAAGGCTGAGGCTGTTGATTTAGGACGTGTCTTGGAAAAAATTCTAAAACTAGACTGAACTTAACACTTTAAATTAGATAATAAGTTATATCTTGGTTTAGCATCCACCAGTGGTTCTCAACCTTTTTAATGTCACAACACTTTAATACAGTTCATCATGTTGTGCTGACCCCCAGCCATAAGTCTAGCACCAATTCTCCCAATGGAGCTTTAAGCTGATTGGCAGGAAGGTCAGGGGGACACCCCCACTGTAAATGTCTGATTGGTTGGATTGTAAAAATATGTTCCAAAGTGCCAGAATAGAAGCTTTAGTTTGTAACAGCAGGGAAAATTTGTATTTTCCCATGGTGTTAGGCGCCCCCTGTGAAATGTTAGTTTGATCCCTCAAAGGGGTCCTGACTCCCAGGTTGAGAATCACTGAGATTCTAAACTATAGTTTTTAGCCCATTTCATTCAGATGAAGCATATTACAAAGGAAGCATGAATGGATTTGTAGAAGTGGATTGTTTAAGTTTTTTCAAATATACCTTCAAGTGTAAAGGCAGTTTTAAAAAAACCCTTCAAGACAAATTAATATACTGATGACCTCCACGTTGCAAAATTTTGTGGCATTTATATCTCCTTTTTAATAAGATACGAAAGAATATATATATTTCTAAATATTCAAATCTAGTATATCTTTTCTTATTTGGAAATAATGTTGTGCAAATCCCCTTTATTCTTTATTCTTATTATTTATGCATAGGCAATATTGTCAAATGAAGCATCTCACAGATGGAGAATAGCAATTGATGAGATGATTCACTGTTGACTCTGGTGCAAAAAGTTACAGTACTTGGAAATAGTAATAATAATAATAATAATAATAATAATAATAATAATAATAATAATAATACGTCGTGCAGTCCTAGGTGCTTGGAAAGCGCCCAACTGGTGATGAAATATGAAATCCAGCATAGTGATCTTGTTTGTTGTGTTGTATTGACATAATAATAATAATAATAATAATAATAATAATAATAATAACAACAACAATTTATTAGATTTGTATGCCGCCCCTTTTCCAAGATTCATATCTCTATGAAAATCTGTATTTGTTTGAGTTTAGCAATTGGTAGGACCTCAGTGTTACTGCCCCACAATTCTCAGCCCTTATCAGCCAGCATGGCAATTGGCCAATTATCTGAGGATGATGTGGTCCCACATCTTGGGTGACACTACCTTTGAAAATTTGTCATAGTGGACTATATATAAAACAAATTAAAAAGCATTTATTCTATATGTTCTGTGAGGTAATGTTGATACTACCTAAATTATCTTAAGCAATATTTTGTAAAATAATAATAATAATAATAATAAAAATAAAAATAATAATTTATTAGATTTGTATGCCGCCCCTCTCCGACTCGGAGGGGCTCACAACAGGACAATACACAATATACCTTCCAGCTGCCCTAAATGTTATTTTTAAAATCCCAACATCCGTCAATAGACCAATCACCATTCAGACAGAGTTAATGTCTGGATGGTATCAAATTATAATATATAGTATAGCCATTCTATGAAAAGTTATTTGAGAATCTCACCTAGAATATTGATCATATTGCCCTATGCTCTCTGATATAATAGATTCTGTAACATGAATAACATAACACCTTGACTAGGCATCTTAATGAACATTCCCTGTTACTTTTTTTTAAGTTGACCAAACCCATTTTTGTGCCAAATAATTGATGCCTAGTCAAGGTGTTGTGTATGATCTCAGGGCCACTGTCAGAATAAATAATTACTTGAGAAAAGGGAAGATATGCAGCTCATTATGTTCTGCATTCCTTAATTTAATGTAGGTATGTCAGTTTAGCTTTCTTCAAGTTGAATTCTGAAAGCTAAACAAATAATAAGAAGAGATGACTATAAATATACATTCAAAGAAAAATATATAGCAAATGTGAAAGAAAACAGTGACAAAGAAAAAGGAAGATAGAAAAAGGGAACATAAAAATATATAAAGAAGAAGCTGTAAAAAAATTATTTATTTTTTTTAAAAAGGTGATTGATAAATGAAGAACAGATTTAAAATATGTGCTGCAGCAAAAAGATAAACTGAGCTTAGCAAAAGTTCTAGGCAGAAATAGTTTGAAGAGCTATGCCATTCTCAATTTCTGAATAAACAACCGGGATTTAAAAGTTAGTGAAGTTTTCCCAATGTTTGATTGTCTCCTTTGTTTTCTCCAATTCCATTACCAAAATCTGTAGTCCGATCACAAAACAGTTTCTCTTAATGTGACCAAATTTTTTCATGCTATATCCAAATTTAAACAGAATTTGATGGCCCACCGATAACCTACCATCAATCGTAATATCTTATTTTGTCTGTTTTTCGTATTATTATTATTGTTTTTAATGCTTTTATTCATAATGGTCTGTGACTCTAATAAAAATTGATTGATTGATTGTAGTTTGAGATCAGTGAGTTGATTCTGTTGCAAACGCATCCCATACTTAAGATAATGAGAGTGGCCAACAAGCTTCAAATTCAAGATTAATCCTTCTGGAGTTGGTAAAATGAGGAGCAAATTTGTTGGGGGAGAGAGCAATATGGAAACAATGCTAACATTGCAAACTGCCCAGATAGTGCTGTAAAGCACTATGGGGTGGTATGTAAATCTAAATGCTATTGCTATTCATGAAGAACAAGTTATAAGTAGGTCAGGGCCCATCAGCAATAAATGTAGGAATCTGTGCCAAGAAGAATGTGTCATTGGCAGTCAAATCATTTCAGACATCATACTCTACAGTTTGGTTGAACAAAGTACACGTAGCTCCCTGGATTTGGGTTTTCATAGCATTTAAATTTGGCTATCTCCCAATCTGTTATGGCACGCCAGGGTGTTCATAAAAGTAAGATCATTTTACAAAGCACTATGTGGTCAAGGCATTCATAAACCACAATCTCCTTAATGCAATATCACATTTTTCTACTGCCGTGCCATAGTATTTTTAGAATATTCCCTGATGTATAGACAATGCCAGCGGCTACAGTCCATAAATATTTGACGGTAAAGCATGGATTTTTTTCAAAAAAACCCCTCCTATGGTTTCTCAAAAGATCAGCTGAAAATCTGCCTACCCAACTATATCTGTAAATCTCTATTTGTATTTAAAACTAGGTCATAGTACTCAGCATAACAATTTTTAGTGCATTAGAGGCCTTTTTTGAACAATGCTCCTAGGTCAATCTTATTTTTAGTTTTGTTTGTTTGCTTGTTTGCTAAGAATTCCTCTCAAAACGGTAGCTTTGTTCTACACAATATTCTGTACAGAAAATATAACAAACAATCGTGTTTCAGCTGCTTAAAATACGTATAGTAAGTAACCCACTACTTTTAGTATCATAAAAAGCCTCCTGCCACAAGAGTCCCAGTGATCAGTCAGGTCCAACAATCGTCCTTCTCCAGGACCAACAACTAGACAATGTCACTTGGCGGGACCTAGAGGAAGAGCCTTCTCTGTGGGGACTTCAGCCTTCTGGAATCAGTTCCCCCCAGAGATTCATACTGTACCCACCCTCCTCGCCCTTCGTAAGAACTTGAAAACCCCTCTATGCCGCCAGGATTGGGGTCACTAGACACTAGCTTCTGGCCGACGAGTGTGATGTATGCTTGTTTGAATGTAAATGAATAATTTTTAATGTTCCAGGGCTTTTAGAAAACTTAATTATATTAATTGGATTTTAGATATTTATACTGTATACTGGGGCATTTTTTGTTTTTTGTTTGGTATGTTGTGAGCTGCCCTGAGTCCTCAGAGAGGGGCAGCATATAAGTCCAATTAATAAATAAATAAAATAAATTTTTAAAAAGATATTATATACATAGAAATTTATAACTGTAAGCAAGAAGAGCTGATAGCAGGTGGACCAAGGCAGTCATAGAATGAATCCCACCTGATTAAAAGTGTCCACGAAAAAGATGTAAAACAAGATGGATCGACAACATCAGGAAGTACTGCGGGCTCAATTGGCAAAGGAAAGTTCAGGACCATATTGGTTGGAAACATGCAGAACAGGCCTTCATCCTGCAGTGGATAGACAATGGCTAGAATGATGATGATGATGATGATGATGATGATGATGATGATGATAATAATAATAATAATTATTATTATTATTATTATTATTATTATTATTATTATTATTATTATTATATCTTATTCTGGCATAAGCCCGTGAAAGTGGTCCCAGTGGTACTTGGCACGCTGGGCGCAGTACCAAAGGATCTCAGCAGACATTTGAAAACCATCGGAATTGACAAAATCTCCATCTGTCAACTGCAAAAGGCTGCTTTACTGGGATCGGCAAACATAATTCGCCGCTACATCACATAGTCCTAGGTGCTTGGGAAGCGCCCGACTGGTGATGAAATACGAAATCCAGTATAGTGATCTCGTTTGCTGTGTTGTACTGACATAATAATAATAATTATTATTATTATTTATTAGATTTGTATGCCGCCCCTCTCTGAGGACACGGAGCGGCTCACAACAATAATTATGATATAGTACGTGCATGTAATGTCTTTTAAATTATAAGCATGGAGAAGACTCTATACTCATGCAACAGGGACTTTCCCACTCTACTTATTTTAAGCATCTGGAACACGTTTTCTTCAGGAATTAAATCAGTTGAAAAGCTCATTTCTTACATGGAACTCTTGAACCAAAAAAATATTAATGTATTTCTAAAACTGATTTTCCATTGGGCAGAATCAGGATATTTTTTTACTCATTCAGATTGAATCTGCAATCTTATACCTATCTGTCATAATGGGGGAAATAAGATTCATTTTGAGATATCCATCTTTCCCCAAAGGATGAGGTTTAATGACTCCCATCTAGCCATATCTGAAGAACCTTCTTTATATTTTGTATTTATATTACATGGTACCGGGTTATATCTTTGGATATTTAGAGGATTTGGTCAAGTACCAAATTGATATTTCTTAAACAGATGGGTAACCATTTTTTAATCTAATGGCATCAATTCTGATTATGATGAGTTGATGTAATATTCTGCTAAGAAAAAATACATATTTATCTTGCATGGATAGTAGTGTGAGGTTTAGAAATAAACAGAAGAGTATCATTTGCAAATAAAACCAATTTATATCCAACTGAATTATGTACAATTCCATAAATCTTCCTGTTTGACAAATCACAGTTTCTTATTAGAAACACACACACACAAACACACATACAGATAATGTTTGTGTTAGATACTTTTAAGTAGCAATAGCACTTAATCTCATATACTACTTCACAGTGCTTTACAGCCCTCTCTAAGCGGTTCACAGAGTCAGAGTATTGCCCCCAACAATCTGGTCCTCATTTTACTGACCTCGGAAGGATGGAAGTCTGGTGAGAATTGAACTCCTGGAATGAGCTGTGAGTTAGCCCTGCAGTACTGCATTCTAACCACTGCACCAACACTGTTCAGACAATTGTAAATCTTTGCTGTAATGACATAGCATACAACATAGTTTATATTTTGTTTTTGTTTTTTTGTTTTTGTTTTTTATGTATTTTAAGCATTTGTGTATTTTTAATAATATATGTATTAATATATGTTTATATTATACTATAATAAAATATGTAATACAGTGTTCCCTCGATTTTCGCGGGAAATGCGTTCCGAGACCACCCACGAAAGTCGAATTTCCACGAAGTAGAGATGCAGAAGTAAATACACTATGTTTGGCTATGAACAGTATCCCAAGCTTTCCCTTAACACTTTAAATCCCTAAATTACAATTTCCCATTCCCTTAGCAACCATTTAGATTATTAGCCGCCCCGAGTCTTCGGAGAGGGGCGGCATACAAATCTAAGTAATAAATAAATAAATAAATAAATATTACTCACCATGTTTATTTACTAAAGTTTATTTAAAAAAATGTTTTTTAAAGGCAGACGAAAGTTTGGCAATGACATATGATGTCATCAGGCAGGAAAAAACGTGGTATAGGGGGAAAAACCGTGAAGTATTTTTTTAATTAATATTTTTGAAAAACCGTGGTATAGACGTTTCGCGAAGTTCAAACTCGCGAAAATCGAGGGAACACTGTATATGTTATAACATATTTAATAATATGTTTCCATACTTTTGTGTCTTTTTTATTCCTGTGTTATAATTTTACAAAGAATTTTAAAAAAACTAAGGGGTGGGATTGATGGAAGATGAAGTATTGATAGAATCCTTGAGAACTCCTTCAGTTGGAGCTCCAATTTCAGAGAATATTGAAAAAGAAAAATTCCACAGTGAATTTGGTAAAAACCTGTTTGGGAGCATAATAAATAACTGGTTATTTTCAGTCTAGTTTCAAAAGAGTCTCTGCCAGCATTGTGCTCAGCAAAAGAATAAAAACGCAGGCATCCAACAGTCATTTCTTAGCTGGCACGCATGACAGAAGGGATGAATTCAGGTTCCTTCATATTAAATGACAATGCTTGCAGCAATGCAAGTTAAAAGAGACATGCTGCGTGGAAGCCAACACTGTATGGTCTACGTGTGCAAGTTTTTATCAGAAAGAAAGAGTGCCTGTTGTGCAGCTAGCATATTGTCCTAGTTGTCATTCAGCAGGATTGTTTCAGCTCTGCAGATTGGTTGAAAGAACTTACTGTACTGTTTCCCAAACTACAATGCATCATTTGGGAGGTATAAACCAACTGGGATATTACAGGAATAGTTAATAGAATACAGTGGTACCTCTACTTACGAACTTAATTCATTCCGTGATCAGGTTCTTAAGTAGAAAGGTTTGTAAGGAGAAGCAATTTTTCCCATAGGAATCAATGTAAAAGCAAATAATGTGTGCGATTGGGGAAACCACAGGGATCCCCAATCGCACGCATTATTTGCTTTTACATTGATTCCTATGGGAAAAATTGCAGAGCTGAAACAATCCTGTTGAATGAGAACTAGGACAATATGCTAACAAATATTCTCTCCTATTACTGTTTCCTCCCAGGAGATTCCTAAAGAGGCCCCACGGAGGCTTCTCCCTGCCTTTTCCGGTTACAGTTTCGGAGGCTTGGGTTTGTAAGTGGAAAATGGTTCTTGAGAAGAGGCAAAAAAATCTTGAACACCCAGTTCTTATCTAGAAAAGTTCATAAGTAGAGGCGTTCTTAGGTAGAGGTACCTGGGAGAGAATATTTGTAGCTCAGGGTTGACATGAGAGGTTTTCTTGAAGACAAGTAAACAAGCAAACTAGGTAACATCGTCAGACAGTAATGAAATGTCTACAAGAAAAGAAGCCAGCTCAAAGAGCACCAAGCACCCCTCAGTTAAGAGAATAACAGAATAACAGAGTAGGAAGGGACCTTGTCCAATGACCTGCTCAAGCAGGAATGGTTGTTCAAACTCTTCTTAAAAACCTCCAGCGTTGGAACATCCTCAACTTCCAAAGGCAAGTCATTCCACCAATTAATTTTTCTAACTGTCAAGAAATTTCTCATTAGTTCTAGGTTGCTTCTCTCCTTGATTAGTTTCCACCCATTGCTTCTTGTCTTGCCCTCAGGTGTTTTGGAGAATAGCTTCATTCCCTGTTCTTTGTGGCAGCCCCTGAGATATTGGAACACTGCTAGAATGTCACCCCTAGTCCTTCTTTTCATTAAACTAGACATGTCCAGTTTCTGCAAACGTTCTTCATATTGGGGATTCTGTTGCAGATTCTGGAAGTGATTGGCAAATGAATGTTTAAGCTTATGACATCTTGCCTTAGGAATAGCCACTTTACAAATTGATATATGTAAATACCGTGTTTCCCCGAAAATAAGACACTGTCTTATATTAATTTTTGCTCCAAAAGTTGTGCTACGTCTTATTTTCGGAGGGTGCCTTATATTTCTCAAATAAGACAAATTCACAGGCAGAAAAGCTGACACCCCCAAAGAAAGTGTACCATACGGTACACTGTTTACGGTATGGTACCTGTCAGTATGGCACCCACACACACAAACGACAGCACTTATATGGTACAACAGTATACTCCTGCTATTGCAGCTTCCGGCCATCAGAGGAACTACAGTCTATGCACTGTAGTGGAGACTGTAATGGCGGTGAGACAGCAGCAGACTGTATCTGCTGTACCGGATGGTACAAAGCGATGGAAGGGGCCAGCAGGGGATGCCACATTATTATGGTACCGCTATGAACAGCTTTGAATGGTACCGTATGTTTTTCCACTATACCGTATGTAAACTTGACTACGCCTTATTTTCAGGGGGTGCCTTATATTAGCAAATTCTGCAAAACCTCTGACATGCCTTACTTTCGGGGTATGTCTTATTTTTGGGGAAACAGGGTATGTATAGGAATTCATCTAACTTTCTGTTATCTCACAAGACATTGTCAAAAAAGAATGTGAGAATGTGATGACTCATCCAACTCTACCAGCTACAAGGTTGAACAGTCTAGTAGGAAGTGGTTTGTTTACTGAAGTACATTTGTAGTTTTGCTGAATAGATCCTAACTGCTTCAAGTATTATTATCTGTATTGACTATGCTGAACCTTAGAAGGCAGACCCAGAGGAAGAAAGGGTGGAATCTCTTCTTCCTCACTTGCAGGCTTAAATAAAAAATTGTCTTACTGTTACAAACTGCATTCAAGAATTGTCCATCATCAGGATATGAATCCATTCTGGTCATATGCAGTGATTGTCCCTGAATAAATGTAGAAGCTATAAGTTATTCTGTTGCATCCTTGAAATTATCACAAGCAGCGTAGTAGAATCTTTGAACCATGTCTGACAGGTACCAATAAACTTAAGAGTCTTGATGGATTACATATGGATTAAAATATGCTCTATTCAAGTACAATGTCTTTCTTATTGCATTGTAGAGCTACTGGGGAAATAGGGTCAAAAGTAGAATTCATTAGGTTGCATCTGAATGGGTATATACCCAGTTTCACATTTTCAAATGAATACTTAAAAACTGAAAATAACTTAGAAATTTGCAAGAGTCTAAATTCTGCAGTACAATTTGTCACCAATTAGAAAATTGTATATCAGGAAAATATTTGCATGGAAATCTGAATATTGTAAATAACGTTAAAAGTACATTATATTAGGAGAAATTATTTGCAGAACAGAACAGAATAGAACAGGACAGGACAGGATGGAACGGAACGGAACAGAACACAACAGAACAGAATAGAATAGAATTCTTTATTGGCCAAGTGTGATTGGACACACAAGGAATTTGTCTTTGGTGGATGTACACTCAGTGTACATAAAAGAAAATATACATTTGTCAAGAATCATGAGGTACAACACTTAATGATTGTCATAGGGGTCAAATAAGTAATAATTAAATAATCAATATTAATATTAAGGCCATATTAAGGTTTCATCAGGCCAATCTTCAGGTGAGGTTATTTTACCTTTGGAAAAATGGATGCGAAAGATGGAGAGACTTAAATAATGCACATATCATTTTCAAGTTCAGTGAACTGAATGTGATGCATGTGCAAAAAATAAACCAGGAAATTAAACTTCATATATATGCTCATCTTGCGTAGAAACCTAAGAAGCAGCTTGTGACAGCAGTGGTGGTCCCTAAGCAGCTTTTTGGTGTTATTCGTTGTGAGTTATTGTTGGTTTATTAGGATATTCTTTTATCTTTATCAATTAAGTGCCATCAAGTTATTTTCAAGTCCTAGTGACATAGATTTTTCTGTTCCTCACCTCACAATCATGTGCTCATTGCCTGCAGGTCTTCATCTTCTTTTGTTTCCTCCCATCTTTCCACCATTACAGCCATTTCCATGAGCATCTCCTCAGAATGTGTCTGAAGTTGGACAATATGAACCTGGTCATTTGTGTCTTGAACTCTGGGTTGGTTTTGGCACAACATTTCTTTGTTTTCTTAGCCATCCACAGTGTTCTTGAGAGTGTTGTTCAACATCAAAGTTCAAAAGCATTAATATTCCTAATCCACATCTTCAATGTTTCTTTTACATTAGCTAATACAAAATAATTAGATAATACAAAACTGAAAAGGTATTGGTTAAAACACATGGACCCGGTGTGTTCTTTTAGACCAGTGATGGCGAACCTATGGCACGGGTGCCACAGGTGGCATGCGGAGCCATATTTGCTGGCACATGAGCCATTACCTTAGCTCAACTCCAGTGTGGATGTGTGTGCCAACCAGCTGATTTTTGGCTTGCATGGAGGCTCTAGGAGGGTGTTTTTGGCCTCCAGAGAGCCTCCAGGGGGATGGGGGAGGGTGTTTTTACCCTACCCTGGCTCCTGTGGAGCCTGTGGAGCCTGTGTTGGGCAAAACACAAGCCTACTGAGCTCACCAGAAGTTGGAAACTGACCATTTCCAGCTTCCAGAGGGGTGGGGGAAGCTGTTTTCACCTTCCTCTGGCATTGAATTATGGGTGTGGGCACTTGCGCATGCACGATTGTGCACACACATGCTCTTTCAGCACCTGAGGAAAGAAAGATTCGCCATCACTGTGATAGACTCTCTACTATGGAGTCCTTTTCCAAAGGTACCACTTATCTTTGGGGTACTTTAGAAGCATGGTTCAGTCTGTGGCATTCCTCAGACTGAAGCCTTTCAGGGTGGCTGTGGCTCCTGATTTTACAGGCCCCTCATGACATGCTATTTTGGCAACCATTTCAGAATAATGCGATGTAGGATAGCATACATAAAATACTGTTATTACAAGAGACTTCTTGAGCCTTGGGACTCAAATTTCAATCATTTTTCAGATGCTTTTTAATTTAGCACCCAGATATAAAGCACAATAATGAATTATTGTGGTTAGCATAAAACTATCCTTGTTGCATTAACTGTTGAACTATTAAAATTTAAAATGCATAAAACAAGAAACTAATAATAATCTTAGCTGGGCATATCTGAAGATGCTGACAGGAATCTGGGAAGCCATATGAACTTTGATTTCATGAATTCATCATTCTGGAGCATTCTCGGAAATTTTTAATTCCAAAGTCCCAGACTTAACTTAGCAGTTGAAATGTCTACAGAAGCTGATTAGCAGTAGGACAAGCTGAAAGATTTCTGTTCTGATCTTGTCTCTCCTTTCTATCTCATTTTGCATCCTGTCTCATCTGTCACATGTCCTAACATTACATTTGGGAAGATAACCTGCAGCCCATAGGCCACATGTGTTTTCACCCCCCTCTTAAATTTGTTGCCCCCAAAGCACACTGAGATTTCACCGCTCCACAGCTAACATTAGAACACCATCTTTCAGCTGTGACGAGGAGGGTGTTTGCCCAGGTTTGCTTGGTGCACGAGTTGCGGCCCTACTTGGACAGGGAGTCATTGCTTACAGTCGTTCATGCCCTCATCACCTCGAGGTTTGATTACTGCAACGCTCTCTACATGGGGCTACCTTTGAAAACTGTTCAGAAACTTCAGATCGTGCAGAATGCGGCCGCGAGAGCTATCGTGGGGCTTTCCAGATTTGGCCACGTTTCTACAATACTCCGCAGTCGGCACTGCAGGCCCCAGGGGAGGAGCCTTCCCTGTGGCGGTCCCGACCCTCTAGAATCAACTCCCCCCAGAGATTAGAATGGCCCCACCCTCCTTGTCTTTCACAAATTACTCAAGACCCACCTATATCGCCAGGTATTGGGGAACTGAGACATCTCCCCCAGGTTTTTATATTTTATGTTTGGTATGTATGTGTTGTATGGTTTTAACTGCTGGGGTTTTTATATATTTTTTATTTCAATATTAGAGTTGTTTCAATATTACATTGTTTTATTACTGTTGTGAGCCGCCCCGAGTCTTCTGAGGACTTTAAGGAGACTGGACAGCCACTTATCTAGTATGGTATAGGACAGTGATGGAGAACCTATGGCACAGGTGCCACAGGTGGTACTCGGAGCCATATCTGCTGGCAGACGAGCCATTACCTTACCTAAGCTCCAATGTGAATGTACGTACTGGCCAGCTGATTTTTCGGTTTGCCTGGCGATTCTGGCATTTTCGGCTTCCAGAGAGTCTCTGAGGGGATATCGGAGGGCATTTTTGCCTCTGGAGTCTGAAGAGGGTGAAAAATGGGCCTAGCGGGCCCAGCAGAGTTTGGAAAATGGGCTGTTTCAGGCCTCCACAGGACTTCGGGTGGGTGGGTGGAGGCCATTTTGGCTGTCTCCAGGAATTGAATTATGGGCTTGGGCACTCACGCATGCACAATAGCACATGAACACACATTTTTTAAATGCAGCCTCCGGGCTGAAAGATTAAGGGAAATGTCAGTTCTGCATTCTTAGCAAGGTGATACAGATCACATTTTTCATTTCCTGGGGGAAATCCCATCCAGAGTACATTAGATGCTTGTTTCTGGAATCCAAGTGACTTCCTAAATAGCAATAGCATAGCATTTAGATTTATAAACCACTTCATGGTGCTTTACAGCCTTATCTATCTATCTATCTATCTATCTATCTATCTATCTATCTATCTATCTATCTATCTATCTATTCATTCATTCAATTTTTATGCCTCCCTTCTCCTTAGACTCAGGGCAGCTTACAACATGTTAGCAATAGCACTTTTTAACAGAGCCAGCATATTGCCCCCACAATCCGGGTCCTCATTTTACCCACCTCGGAAGGATGGAAGGCTGAGTCAACCTTGAGTCGGTGATGAGATTTGAACCGCTGACCTACAGATCTTCAGTCACCTTCAGTGGCCTGCAGTACAGCACTCTACCTGCTGTGCCACCCCAGCTCTCTAAGCGGTTTACAGAGAGTAAGCATATTGCCCCCAACAATTGCCAAATTTAGAAGGATGGAAGGCTGAGTCAACCTTGAGCCAACTGAGATTCGATCTGCCAAACTGCTGGCAGCCAGTGATCAGCAGAAGTAGCTTGCAGTAGCTTCCACTCTAACCACTGCACCACCAGCATTCCTACTGTAGAGAAAGTTCAGCTTTACCTATATGAGCCTTTCTTCTTCCTATTGGAAGTATTGGAGAAAAACAGACCTAGTAAAAATGTAGGAGAAATAATGGAAACAAGGTTATATGAAAACCACAGGGCCGTACTGTACTATACTATACTGTACTATATAACATATGTCACATACTAAAACTACTTCCAACTGAGCCTCAAACATAGAAAGCTCAGAGGTCATTCTCGAATTCATGCTTGTTATAATTCTCAGGTTGGATGTTTTTGCAAATCCCAGGCACAAACTTTCCTAGGAAAAAAAATGCCACTAATTAGCTATAGTTCAGTTAATTCATGTATTCCTCTAGTTGTTAGCAGATTTACATGGTCCTCCTGTCAAAAAATGGGAAAGAAGCCAGACAGGAGCTCATTATTTCACCAGATATCCTTGACCACTAATGAGTACTTGATAAAGGTTAGATAGCTCCCTGCCGACATTTGGCTATTAAATTGCATTTATACCGTAGCTCTATAAACACTATAAATTCTCTTTCATTAGTTCACTGTTCACAAAGCCCTTTGAAAACAGAAATTACATGGAGAGCATCTGCATCAAGCAGAATTCAAATTAAGGCAGGAGGGCCTCACACACTTATAATTTCTCAGTGGGTAGAAAGATTACAAACTATTTATCAGCTGTTGGGTGGTTATGGAGTCTCCAAGCAAGGCTACTGTCAGGTCTGGAAACCATGACAGCTACAGAATGCAAGGCAGATCAATATGACTAATTCTTTTAATTAAAAAATTAGGTGACAATGTGAAAAAACACATCCTTAAGTCAACTTCTTGAGTGCATTGCTATATTTTACCAAGTGCTAAGAGAACCATATCCTAGTGAAAGATTAAAGTACACATTCTGAAACCTGGATTAGCTGGAAGCTGACTCCATCTTCATCTG
Source organism: Erythrolamprus reginae (assembly GCF_031021105.1). Taxonomy (NCBI): domain Eukaryota; kingdom Metazoa; phylum Chordata; class Lepidosauria; order Squamata; family Dipsadidae; genus Erythrolamprus; species Erythrolamprus reginae. The sequence continues at coordinate 27,933,428 of NC_091952.1, read as the reverse complement.
CGTGGTTTTCTTGTTGTATTACGCAAAACAATCTGGTACTCTTTTTTTTTTTTCTGAAGATCCCTTTTAATTTCCTGAGGGAAAGCAAATGAGATTTTTCAGGTTCTATTTATTTTGGATTCTATTTCAGATTTCAAAGGAAGATATGTCCTCTTTTTTGTCCCCATTTTCAGTAGGCACAGCTTTAAAATCAAATATTCTCTGCCTTTTTGTGTATCTTTTTTTATTGTTTTCACAACAATAATCATTCCAATTGTCATTTATTATGACCATGTAAATTGTCTGCTTCTTTTACCCCCTCATCCATCAATAGACTTGACAATTTAGATTTATGTTATTTATGTTATTCTGGTAATCGGCTTCAATCCAGCCTCTTCAAACATGATTGCCATAGTTTGTAGATCACATAATTCTGCATATATTTCTAAGGTGAGATTTGAAAAGCACATAGAATAGAATAGAATAGAATTTTTATTGGCCAAGTGTGATTGGACACACAAGGAATTTGTCTTGGTGCATATGCTCTCAGTGTACATAATAAAACATACATTTGTCAAGAATCATTTGGTACACTTAATGATTGTCATAGGGGTCAAATAAGCAATGAAGAAGCAATATTAATAAAAATCTTAGGATATAAGCAACAAGTTACAGTCATACAGTCAACATGGGAGGAAATGGGTGAAAGGAATGATGAGAAAAACTAGGAGAATAGAAGTGCAGATTTAGTAGAAAGTCTGACAGTGTTGAGGGAATTATTTGTTTAGTAGAGTGATGGCGTTCGGGAAAAAACTGTTCTTGTGTCTAGTTGTCTTGGTGTGCAGTGCTCTGTAGCGACGTTTTGAGGGTAGGAGTTGAAACAATTTGTGTCCAGGATGTGAGCGGTCATTGTCAACCATTTGTTATTAGTGCTAATATATCTTCCTGAAAACAGATTTGTTGGGAAAATATCGCAGTTAAAAAAACATTCTTTCTGAGATTGGGGAAAAATAATTTCAATACATGAAAACCGATGATTTCCCCTCTTCCCAATTTTCCACTATAATTATTTCATGGATGCTAAGAAAGTTAAACAGTTAATGTCTCCACTTTTCTTCATGGTTCTTTTTTCCAATTGTGTCCTTCTTTAGCCTGGTCCGATCTTTGGCCTGGTTAGGTTATAAACCTAACCAAGACAACAAGATTTTTTTTTAAAAAAAACCAAGCCATTACAGGTACTAAACAAATGCTTGTAAGTTTTGACCATTCAAATTTACAAGGGCACTAAAAAAAGGAACTCATGACCATTTTTGTCATCCCGGCTCTATGGAATCAACTTCCCATCATTATTATTATTATTATTATTATTATTATTATTATTATTATTATTATTATTATTATTATTATTATTATTATTTATTAGATTTGTATGCCGTCCCTCTCCGTAGACTCCGGGCTGCTAACAACAGTGACAAAAAACAGAATGTAAAAATCCAATATTACAACAGTTAAAAACCCTTGTTATAAAACCAATCATACATACAAACATACCATGCATAAATTGTAGAAGCCTAGGGGGAAAGATTATCTTAATTCCCCCATGCCTGACGGCAGAGGTAGGTTTTGAGGAGCTTACGAAAGGCAAGGAGGGTGGGGGCCATAGTTCCCTCTAAGCTGAGCAGTGAGCAATCGCTCACTTAAAAATCATCATCAACTCAGAGTTTTCCAAACCTGCCCAGAAGCCGAGAGGGAAAGAGTGAGAGGGAAGGAGAGAGAGAGGAAGAGAGAGAAACAGATAGAAAAAAGAGAGGAAGGAAAAGAAAAAGAAAAAGAATGGAAGTAAGGAAGAGAGAGAAAAAATCAAAATCTAGTTTGAAACTAGCTCAACTATTTAAGTGGCATTTTGATATTGATAGAGTTGCCCTATTATGAGCTCACTGTTATAGACACACAGTACAGTATTTTATTTTGAAATTCTCTGAGGCAAAACAGGGTGAGTTTTTTGTTTGTTTGTTTGTTTGTTTGTTTGTTTGTTTGTTTGTTTGTTTATTTATTTATTATTTCTGTGCCGCCCAGTCCCGAGGGGACTGCCGCTCAGACACTATACTTTTCCGCCCCCCCCCCAAAAAAAAATTAGAGGGAACACTGGTGGGGGCTATTCTAATCTCCGGGGGGAGTTGGTTCCAGAGGGTTGGGGACACCACAGAGAAGGCTCTTCCCCTGGGCCCCGCCAACTGACATTGTTTAGTTGACGGGACCCGGAGAAGGCCCACTCTGTGGGACCTAACTGGTCGCTGGGATTCGTGCAGCAGAAAGCGGTCCCTGAGATAAATTTCCCCGGTGCCATGAAGGGCTTTATAGGTCATAACCAACATTTTGAATTGTGACCGGAAACTGATCGGCAACCAATGCAGACTGTGGAGTGTTAGTGTGACATGGGCATATTTAGGAAAGCCCATGATTGCTCTCGCAGCTGCATTCTGCACGATCTGAAGTTTCCGAACCCCATGCAGAGAGCGTTACAGTAGTCGAGCCTCAAGGTGATGAGGGCATGAGTGACCGTGAGCAGTGACTCCCGGTCCAAATAGAGACATCCAGAGGTCCGTACTGCTCCCACCCTATTGGATTTCCATAAGGCCACAAAGACCTGGATTTGCTGACAAGCCTGGGGGGCCATGGACTAACAACAACCATGGCCAAATTGTATGAATGTTTAGTATGCATGTTGGGTTAGTTTATCATGTTTATTAGGGTTTTTAATTAATGGTTTTATAAGTCAGTTTCATATTTGACTTCTTTTTATTGTCTTGTATTTTATACTATTGTAAGCCACCCTGAGTCTTTCAGGATTGGGCAGCATAGAAGTCGAATGAATGAATGAATGAATGAATGAATGAATGAATGAATGAATGAATGAATGAATGAATGAATGAATTTTTCACACTTACAACCATTGCAGCATCCCCACAATCAAAATTCAGACATGTGGCAACTAGCATGTATTTATGACAATTGGCATGTCCTGGGGTCACGTGATCACCTTTTGTGACTTTCTAACAAGCAAAGTCATTGGGGAAATCAGATTCATTGAACACTATTTTACTAATTACTGGTAGTGATTCACTTAATAATGATGGCAAAGAAGTTTGCAAAATGGGGCAAAACCAGTGGTGGGCCACTGCATGGCCGCAAGGGTTCAAGCGAACCCCTATTATTATTATTATTATTATTATTATTATTATTATTATTATTATTATTTATTAATTATTATTATTATTAATTAGATTTGTATGCCGCCCCTCTCCATAGACTCAGAGCGGCATACAAATCTTAGCTCTGATGCTTGTTGGGACTGCCCATCCCGCTTTCTATGCTATCCATTTATAACTTATTTTCTGTTGGCTGGCCCAGCTGCATTCCACGTTGTCCCTGCTTCTCTCACCGGAGCTCTCTGAGTTGATAAAGAACCTATTTGAAGCTCTGTTTCTCTCCCAAAGGGGTGCACACAGGGGTGGGCAGCAGGCAGGACAGGGTGGAACACAGTTCCACCAGTGGAAATGAAGATGTGTGGCAGCTCCAGCTGATCGGCCGATGTCACTTCCTGGATTACTGGTCTCAGCTCGGCTCTCCTTTTTTCCCTGCTGCTGCTGCTGCATCTGTGCTCCTTGCTTTTTTCCTCTTTCCTCCTTCCTGGCCTCGGAAAGATCAAAAGCAACGTGAGAAAATATTATTTTACTGAAAGAGTAGTAGATCCTTGGAACAAACTTCCAGCAGACGTGGTTGGTAAATCCACAGTAACTGAATTTAAACATGCCTGGGATAAACATATATCCATCCTAAGAAAAAATACAGAAAATAATATAAGGGCAGACTAGATGGACCATGAGGTCTTTTTCTGCCGTCAGTCTTCTATGTTTCTATTAATGAAAGTGCAGCTCACCTCTTGGCAAAACTCACTTAATAATGATCTTGCTTAACAATGAAAATTTTGGGTCCAGTTACAGTCATAAGTTAAGGACTACCTGTATGCTTTAAAAAAGGTGAAGTAGGTTGATAAAGTACCCACAAACAGCTTACGTCCACCAACGTTCAACAAAGAGGCCAAGCAATCTTGCTGTCCTCATGACATTTAATGGGAGCTAGTTTCAAGGTTTCAACTGATGGGTTACCTGTTGTTGTTCTTTCCTTTTCCACTCAGGGTCACCTATTGGCACTAAAGCCAGCTACCAATCCCTCATCTGATCATGTGACACGGCAGGGTTGGGAGTCCAAGTTTCAGTTTTTATCATTTAGTTTATTTAGTTTTATTTCTATTACTTGCAGCATGCTTCTTCTAACAGAATGATCGATCACCTGGCTTTTATATTTTATGTTTGGTATGTATGTGTTGTATGGTTTTAACTGCTGGGGGTTTTATATATATTTTATTTCAATATTAGATTTGTTTCAATGTTACATTGTTTTATTACTGTTGTGAGCCACCCTGAGTCTTCGGAGAGGGGCGGCATACAAATCTAATTAATAATAATAATAATAATAATAATAATAATAATAATAAGAAGAAGAAGAAGAAGAAGAAGAAGAAGAAGAAGAAGAAGAAGAAGAAGAAGAAGAAGAAGAAGTCGTCTTCGGAGAGGGGTGGCATACAAATCCAAATAATAAATAAATAAAATAAATAAAATAAATAAAATAACTAAAATAAATAAAATAAATAAAATAAATAAAATAAATAAAATAAATAAAATAAATAAAATAAATAAAATAAATAAAATAAATAAAATAAATAAAATAAATAAAATAAATAATAATATAATATATAATTATTATTATTATTTTTTATTATTATTATTATAAAATAAAATGAAATAGCAAAATGAAAGTTATAGCAAAATAGCAAAATGAAAGTTATAGCAAAATAGCAAAATGAAAGTTATAGCAAAATAGCAAAATGAAAGTGAATGATATAATGATGGCACGACAAGAAAGACTAGATGGAAACTAATGAAGGAGAGAAGCAACTTTGGAGAAGAACTAAAGAGAAATTTCCTAAAAGTGAAAACAATTAACCAGTGAAACCTCTTGTCTTCAGAAGTTGTGGGTTCTTCCATTACTGGAGGACTTTAAGGAGACTGGACAGCCACTTATCTGGTATGGTATAGGACAGTGATGGAGAACCTATGGCATAGGTGCCACAGGTGGTACTCGGAGCCATATCTGCTGGCACACAAGCCATTACCTTATCTAAGCTCCAATGTGAATTTTTCGGTTTGCCTGGCTACCAATCCCTCATCTGATCATGTAACACAGCAGGGTTTGGAGTCCAAGTTTCAGTTTTTATCATTTAGGGTTTTTTAGTCTTATTTCTGTTATTTGCAGCATGCTTCTTATAACAGAATGATCGATCACCTGGGAGATCGATTGTCCTGTCAGAGAAATACAAGATCAATTTACCTATGTCAAACAACATCCCTTACCCCCCCCCAAAAAAAGTCTGCCCGAATAATACAAAATACAAAACAAGTTTGAAATACAAAGCAAAACGCTTGAAACAAAGAGCTGTCAGAGCTATAACATCTCCGAGTCATTCCTTCCTTTCTCTCTCCTGAAGCCAATTTTCCTTGCTAAGTGTTGTTGGTCCAGCAAAAAGGGCAGCGCCGGACTTACCCGGCAGGCAGGCTTTGCTGGAGGGACCGGGAGACACGGTCCCTCATGGCGGCCGCCATCTTGGATCCCGGGCGAAGTCTCGCGATGCGAGACTTCGCTCGGGAGAGCAGGGCCTGATTGGCTGAGGCCCTGATTGGTCCGGGCGGGGCCTGCTTGCCCTATATAAGGGCGAGCAGGCCCGAGGCTCTTCCTTTTCGCCCGGACCGATCTACTGCAGCAGACGTTCGTTCGTCTGCTCCGGCGGCCATTTTAGGTGGCGACCTCGTGCGAGGCGCCATTTTGTGGCCTGCGGTTTAAGCGAAGAGCCTTTTTTCAGCGTTTGGCGGAGCCAGCATCGGCTGGACTCCGCTCCGGTTTGGAGCCTCATTGCCTGTTTGTGGGTGGTGGGGGTGCTGCCCTTGGGGGGCCCCGCGGGCTTGTGGTGTCCTGGGGGTGGCTTGTGGCCTGGGATAAAGGCCTGGTGTCGGGCCTTGTTGCCCACTGGGAGGTGGGATTAGCCTCTTGGGGGGCTTGGTTCTGTGGAGGCCTGCTGCTTCGGGCAGGCCTTTGCCCACGGGGTGCAGGGCCAGTTGGTGGAGGGCTTGTTCCCCCCTATTCCTTTTTGTGTAAAAGATAGATTTTGTTGGTATGGCCCCTAAAAAGCGGCCAGCTAAGGCCCTCCCGGCCCAACCTGTGGTGCGGCCTAGGAGGGCTGCCAGGCCGTCTGCCCGGGCTCGGGCGGCGGCAGAGGGGCCCACGGGGGGGATCCCGGTGGGGGGGGTGGTAGGGTTTATGCCCACAGTCCCTCAACCCGAGGTGTCCCCTTCTCTCTCCTGGGCCAGGGTCCTGGAGCGGCTCGACGAGTTGGAGAGGTGGCGGTCGGGGGCAGGCCCGGAGGGGCTTTCCTCGGCTGCCACCGCAGCTTGGGGCGCAGACCCCGAAGAGGAGTCGGCCCCAGCTGGGCAAGTGGCCCACGAAGTACCGATGGCGGGAACCGGACAGGCGGGCAGCACCGGGCAGACGGGCCATGCTGGACAGATGGCCCAGCCTGGGCAATGGTCATCTTTCCAGGGCCCAACCAGGATGGGCCCACCATGGATGGCGTCTACCCCTTACGGGGCAGGTGAGGTTGCACCACATACAGGCACATCTCCGCTACTGCCCATCCAGGGTCCCGGGTTCATCCCGCCAGCTATGGGGGGTGGCAACAGTTTCACGGGGGCTGCTGCAGGCACCTGTGGTCAGGTTTGGTCCCCGCCAGCTCCGCCAGTAGGGGCGCTGGGGGTGCCTGTCCCACCGGGGGCGGGGGTGGGGGGTTGGATCCCTCCTACACCGGCCATTATGCCACCGGTCCCATTCATGTATCCACCGGGGCTTGGGGTGCTGGGCTCGGGGGCCACCACGGTGTGGGACCCGTTCGCCAGCATCAAGCCTGGGGCCATCCCTTGTGGGTTGCCCGCCACACCTTTAGGGTACCATCTGCACCCGTCAGTTAAGGAGGCAATCTGGCGGGGGGAGTACGTTGATTTGTTCTCCATCTTGAATAGGGAGGTCCCTAAACAAGATAAGGAGGTTGTCCCTGGGGAGAAAGTGAAAAAGACAAAGGTCACGAAATGCTTCAGCTCGTGGCTGTATGCATTTCTGACCTTTGCGTCGGTGGTCATTCAGAGGCAGCCGGGGAGGGCCGCTGCCTTGCTGAAGTACATCGACTTGATAGCGAGGGCCCATTTTGAGTATGGGGGGACCATATGGAGGCACTATGACAAGGGCTTCCGTATGCGTATTGCCCATGACCCCTACTTGCCTTGGGATATGGTGGTTCCGGACCTGTGGTTCCAGGCCACTCATATGTCAGGGAAGGAGGGCTGTGATAGGACCGATAGCGGTCACTTTATGGAGGAGGAGCCTGCGACGCCCGCGCCGGCCAAGGCCGTGGCGGGTGCCGTTAGTAAGGGTGCCTCTTTAATATGTCACGAGTTCGCTGCAAAGGGGGCGTGTTTTCGCCCCATTTGCAGGTTTCGTCACGCCTGCGGAAGTTGTGGGGGAAACCATTCCGCAGCCGTGTGCCCCCGCCCCAAGAAGGGGATTGAAAAGAAAGGCTCGGGTCCCCCAAAGCCTCCCCCACCTGCTGGGGGAAAAGGGGCCCAGCCCAATTAATTTAGGGGTGCTTGAGGGTTGGTTGGGCGACTACCACCCTCGCTCGAGAGCGGCCGCTCTCTTGCTAGGTTTTGCAGAGGGATTTAGGATCCCTTATCAGGGTGTTAGGAAGGCCTTCATGTCTGACAACCTTAGGTCGGTTGTTGGTCATGAAGACATTGTTAGGGAGAAGATTGGGAAGGAGGTTGCCGAAGGCAGGGTCCTGGGGCCCTTTGCGGAGCCGCCCTTCCCGAATCTTCGTGTGTCTCCCTTAGGTGTGGTCCCCAAAAAGGCGAGTGGTGAATTTAGGTTGATTCACCATTTGTCTTTTCCAAAAGGGGAGTCAGTGAATGATTTCATTCCTGACGAGTTGTGTTCAGTCCGGTATGCATCCTTTGATGCAGCCGTGACTATGGTTAGGAAGTGTGGGGCGGGAGCCCTTATGGGTAAATGCGACATTAAGTCGGCATTCCGGCTCCTCCCCATACACCCGGATGACTTTGAGCTGTTGGGCTTCCATTTCGAGGGGGGCTATTACGTGGACAGAGCTTTGCCCATGGGGTGCTCTGTCTCGTGCTCTCTTTTCGAGAGTTTTAGCACCTTCTTGGAGTGGGCGCTCAGGAGGCAAAGTGGCCTGGGTACGGTCGTTCACTACCTTGACGATTTCCTTCTGGCGGGGCCTGCGCATTCGGAGCAATGTTTTGCTTTGATGCGGGACTTCGAAGCCCTTTGTGCTCAATTAGGGGTGCCTTTAGCCTCTGAGAAGACCGAAGGCCCCGCCACCAGGATTACCTTCCTGGGTATTGAATTGGACTCAGAGGAGCAATCTTCCAGATTGCCCCTAGAGAAGTTGGTAAAGATTAAGCGGAAGCTCGATGAGGTCCTGGGCTGCCGGAAGGTGACCCTACGGCAGCTTCAGGAACTGGCAGGCATTCTTAATTTTGCCTGTCGGGTAGTTGTTCCTGGAAGGGCTTTTTCCAGGAGGTTGTATGATGCGATGAAGGGGCTCCGTTTGCCCCATCATCGTACCCGCCTTTGCGCCGGGGTCAGGGCTGACCTCGGCGTGTGGCGGGATTTTTTGGATAGATTTAACGGGTTGTCTTTCTGGAGGCACGAGCTTCTGTTGGAAGCTGAGTTGCAGCTCTGCTCTGACGCCGCGGGGACTTGTGGTTTCGGGGTAGTGTTAGGTGACCAGTGGTGCTGGTCGGCATGGCCTCCGGAATGGAGTGCCACTTCGTTGGTTAAGGACCTTACGTTCCTGGAGCTCTTCCCCTTAATAGTGGCCTTAGAGCTTTGGGGGGAGCAGTTTAGGGACAAGACTGTGCACTTTTGGTGTGACAACCTAGCGGTTGTCCATGTAGTGAATGCCCTGTCCTCAAAGAGCGACAGGGTCATGCGGCTTGTCCGCCATTTTGTGCACAGGTCCTTGTCTCTAAACGCATTGTTTTTGGCTCAGCATGTCCCCGGGTTAGATAACGGGGTTGCTGATGCCTTGTCCCGTGGTCAGTTGTCCAGGTTTCGGACCCTGGCCCCGTGGGCCCGAGAACTGCCAGAAGCGTTCCCCAGCCACCTCTGGAGTCTGGGAGGGATTCAGAGTGGTGGAGAGGCGAGGCATCCCGGGCAATCTCCTTGTCTGTAGCGCCCGGCACCCTCAGGGCATACCAGCGTGCAGGTAAGGAGTTTGGGGAGTTTAGGCAGGGCAGGGGTTACCAGCTTAGTTGGCCTGTCCCTGTAGAGCATTTGGCCGAGTTTTGCGTCCAACTTAGGCAGCGCGGCCTGTCAGTTAGGACGATCCGGTCCCGGTTAGCCGGCCTCGCCTTTCTGTCCAAGGCGGGGGGGTTTGCAGATCTTTCGGGTGACTTTCGCATCCGGAAGATGCTGGAGGGCTGGCTTAGGGAGCAAGCGGGGGCCCCAGGTGACACTCGTCAGCCCCTGACGGTGGAGCAGCTGTCATCAATCAACGTGGTTTTTGGCAGTCTGTGTTCCTCATTGTACGAGGCCCGTCTTTTCAGGGCAGCGGCTTGTGTCATGTTCTTTGGGGCCCTTCGGGTCAGCGAGGCCATGGCTTCGTCTCAGGCTGACACTTCGCTCCGGGCCTTCCAGTTCGCTGATCTGACCTTTAGGCAAGGGGGGGTGTCCCTTGTAGTGAGAAGGTCTAAAACGGATCAGCTGCACAGAGGGGTTGCCTTACAACTTAGTGCGGCCACCGACCAGTCGGTGTGTCCGGTGGCCGCCCTACGGCTTTATTGTGCTATGAGGGGGTCAGGTCAGGGGTACCTGTTTAGGCATTGTGACGGTACCCCGCTGACCCGTTTCCAATTCTGGGCTTTAGTATCTAGGGCGATGGCCCAGGTGGGCATGGATCCCGCCGGTTATGGAACGCATTCGTTCCGTATCGGCGCCGCCACTAGTGCGGCACTTTCTGGTTTCCCGGCCCATCGGATTCGGGAGATCGGCCGCTGGCGGTCAGCGGCATATTTGGGTTATGTTAGGCCCGCTGAGGATCCCAGGCAGGGCTTAGGCTAGGTAACCTCTCTGTGTCTGTGTCCTCTTGCAGGTCCCCAGGCTAACACGAAACCGACGGCGCTGCTGTGTGGCCACAGCATGATTTTCTGGGCCGGCCGCGCGGCAGCCAGGAGCGCCATCGGGACCCACCTGTCCCTGGGGCGGTGGGTCAACGTTACCTGGATGGGCCGGAGAGGTATGCGGTGGGAGGGTCTCCTACCGGCGTTGCTGGGCGGTCAGCATTCTGTGGCTGCGCCCGGCAATATTGGGGGCGGCTCCTGGAGTCGCGCCCAAAGGGGTCTGGGTGGGCAGCGTCCTGTGGCCGCACCCAGGTGGCTGGTATTGCACTTAGGTGGCAATGACCTGTGCATGCTGGGAGGCCTGGCGCTGCTCATCCAGGCACGCGAAGACCTGCGAAGGCTTCGTGAGGTCTGGCCCACCACCCAGGTGGTGTGGTCAGACATATTACCTAGGATTGTGTGGAGGGATGCCTCTTCCCTTAGGGCCATTCACCGGGCTAGGAGACGGGTGAATAGGGCTATGGGGAAAACGGTTAGAGAATTGGGTGGAGTGGTAATACCTCATCCCCTTATATCAATAGATAAGCCATGGCTCTACCGTAATGATGGCGTTCACCTGTCTGACCAGGGGAACGCCATCTTCTTACAGGACCTGCAGCGGTCTCTGCGTGAGCTGGCGCAGCTAGAGGGGGGAGTCGGGGGGCCAAGATAGAGATCTGACCCCCGCTCCTGTGGCAGGTTAGGGGCGGAAAATTGGGTGGTTTAGCAACCGCGCGTTCTCCCTTGGGCATCTTTGGGGATGATTGACAGGTTCTCCGCAAGCTCATGGAGGGAGTTTCTGCCTGAGCAGCTGGGGGGAACCTGTCTTTGGGTCCTACACCTTTAATTCCCCGATTCGGGTTAGCCGGTGGGACCCCCCTCATGCACAGCATGGCAGAAAAGGTCACAGGTGACGGCCTGGCCCTCACCTGGACCTTGCATCGAGATACGCCCATGAGTTGCCCAGGAATGTTTGCTGGCATACGTCATTTCCGCCCCGGAAGTATTTGTTTGACCCTGCAGGTCCAGTTCCGGGTCATAGTTGTTTATGCAAATTTATGCAATATTATTTGAATAAATTATGCAAATTTATGTTAATAAAAATGACCCAATTTTAAATCCAGCTCTGGTGTCCGTGTCGTTACTCCGTCTCTCCAGCAAGGGCAGCGCCGGACTTACCCGGCAGGCAGGCTTTGCTGGAGGGACCGGGAGACACGGTCCCTCATGGCGGCCGCCATCTTGGATCCCGGGCGAAGTCTCGCGATGCGAGACTTCGCTCGGGAGAGCAGGGCCTGATTGGCTGAGGCCCTGATTGGTCCGGGCGGGGCCTGCTTGCCCTATATAAGGGCGAGCAGGCCCGAGGCTCTTCCTTTTCGCCCGGACCGATCTACTGCAGCAGACACCCGCCCGCCCTCCACTATTTTGCAGTGTGCTTCGGGGTCGCCCTTAGGGGGCCGAATGGGAATTTTTTGCAGTTCTGCCTCTTAGCTGGGCTGTTTTTTCGCCCATTCCACACTGGGGTGATGGCTGTGCGGTTAGGGGGTGCTTGCATTAATTAGGTTAATTGGCTTACCTTTGGTCATTTGGGTAGGCAGGTTAGGGGCGGAAAATTGGGTGGTTTAGCAACCGCGCGTTCTCCCTTGGGCATCTTTGGGGATGATTGACAGGTTCTCCGCAAGCTCATGGAGGGAGTTTCTGCCTGAGCAGCTGGGGGGAACCTGTCTTTGGGTCCTACACCTTTAATTCCCCGATTCGGGTTAGCCGGTGGGACCCCCCTCATGCACAGCATGGCAGAAAAGGTCACAGGTGACGGCCTGGCCCTCACCTGGACCTTGCATCGAGATACGCCCATGAGTTGCCCAGGAATGTTTGCTGGCATACGTCATTTTCGCCCCGGAAGTATTTGTTTGACCCTGCAGGTCCAGTTCCGGGTCATAGTTGTTTATGCAAATTTATGCAATATTATTTGAATAAATTATGCAAATTTATGTTAATAAAAATGACCCAATTTTAAATCCAGCTCTGGTGTCCGTGTCGTTACTCCGTCTCTCCAGCAAAGACTCTTCTCTTTCTCACACCTTTTTCATATTGGTAAGTATAGCTGTTGTTTCGTGTGCTTTTCATATCTTACAATCATCCCAGCACGCAGACAAACACACAAATAGCTGGATTCCTGATTATTATTTATTTACCTCCTGGGAATTCAATATTCTGGTGTAAAAAGTAAATTCCCCAGAAATCTAAACTCTTTCACAGTCAAAGCCAAACTAACCAATTACCTGTGTCAGTAATAAATGAGGAAAAGACATTGCTTTAGCAAAATCCCTGGACTAATTCCAGTGAAGGGCTGCAAAAAAATTTACTACCACATTGTGGGCATGGCTTATTTTGTGGGTGTGACTTGTCAGCCATCTGACCAGGTGGGAGTGGCTTGACAGTCATGTGACCAGGGGGTGGCTTAAAGGTCATGTGACAGGATTAAAGGTGGCCAACTTGGTGTCCCTCATGTCAAGAGTTTGGGTTAGGGTTAGGGTGCCTGGCCTCTCCTCGCCTCAAAGAGATACCTGGTTCTGCATACCTGACCATACCCATAGGAGCCCACCACTGACTAATTCAGTGGAGAAGCCTTCTATCTTTGACCATGTTATCCCCTGGTTCTTTCTGAAGATATTTCATGTTGTCTAGATCTCGGACTTTGTGTCAGGAGGAACAACATGTTACACCAACACGCCGCAGTCTCCATTGGTTGCCGAACAGTTTCCGATAACAATTCAAAGTGTTGGTTATGACCTATAAAGCCCTTCATGGCACCGGACCAGATTATCTCAGGGACCGCCTTCTGCTGCATGAATCCCAGCGACCAGTTAGGTCCCACAGAGTGGGCCTTCTCCAGGTCCCATCAACTAAACAATGTTGTTTGGGAGGACCCAGGGGAAGAGCCTTCTCTGTGGCAGCCCCGGCCCTTTGAAACCAACTCCCCCCAGAGATTAGAATTGCCCCCACCCTCCTCGCCTTTCGTAAACTTCTTAAAACCCACCTCTGCCGTCAGGCATGGGGGAACTGAGATATTCTTTTCCCCTAGGCATTTACAATTTACACATGGTATGTCTGTATGTATGTTTGGTTTTTATAATAAGGTTTTTTTAAGTTATTTTAGTATTGTATTGGATTGTTACATGTTGTTTTTATCATTGTTGTTAGCCGCTCCGAGTCTACGGAGAGGGGCGGCATACAAATCCAATAAATAAATAAATCCCTCTTGGATCAATTGATGATGTTCTAGGATACCTCAGCAATAAACTAAACATGAAATAGATATGCAGGTCTGAAAACACATCTCTCAAATAGAATTACATGTGCCATACCAGGTGAGACAAGAAGATAAGCCTTCAGTGGCAAAAAATGGTTCTGGAAGTATCAGAAGAGGCTGACAGGAACTGAGACCAATTTGCATGGTCTACTCTACACACTACTCTATGAAAGTAGTCCTCATCTTACGGACGCAATTGGGATCAAAATTTCTGTGCTAAGCAAAGTTAAGTACTTAAATGAGTCATGCACGATTTTACCACCTTTTTCACCATCGTTGTTAAATGAATCAATTAAGTGAATCACATGTTTGTTAAGCAAATCTGAGTTCCCCCATTGACTTTGCTTGTTGGAAGCTGGCTGGAAATTTCATGAATGGTGGTCACATGATTCTGGGGCACTGCAGTGGTCATAAATACATGCCAATAAACAAGCCCCTGAATTTTTATAATGTAGCTATGGGGCTGCTGCAGTAGTTGTAGGTGTGAGTACCAGTTGTAAGTCACTTTTTTCAATACCATTGTAACCTCAGTCATTAAATTAAGGGTTGTAAATCAAGGATTACCTGTATGTAGACATGTCTTGATTTATCTTCACTCAGTTAATTTTAACAAAAATATAATTTATTACATCATCATTTATCATATTCCCTGTTTCCCATCAAATAAGACCTCCCCTGATAATAAGCCCAATTGGGCTTTTGAGTGCATGGCAATAAGGCTAAGCGCTTATTTCAGGGTTCAAAAAAATAAATAAGACAGGGTCTTATTTTCGGGGAAACACAATAGTTGTATTTCTCATTGTGTTCTTTTGCATTGTTTATTATATTGTGCTATTATCTTACTTACTTTTTTCATTTCTTCCTTTTTATTGTTTGAAGCTGCCTAGTGTTGGCCCCTGGTGAGATAGGCAGCAAATAAATTTAACAAACAAATAAATAAAAATATTTTATTACATTTTAAAATGCTTTTCCAAGAAGTAGAAGCCATGGAAAGCAAACCAAGCAAATGGGTGAACCTCAGCAAAACCCTAATGATTTTTAGTCCATTATGTCACGTTGGCCCCTAGACTGCCAATCCCTACTTAACAGTGCCTCACATTCCTGTTACATCAATTTACAATTTACATACAGAACCTTGGCTGTAATCCTTCACATAGCATCTGACAGAAGATCTTTTTTGACAAACATGAAGGCACATATTCCTGGCTGGAGGAGAGGAATGGATAATAACCCTATTAGTTTCTAAGCCACGCTCACAGACGGCTACATTCATCTCGGAAAGTCTCAATCCTGGTCTATTGATTTTGCTTCTTCTTATTAATGGTAGCCTTGCAATAAAGATTACCTGCCTGCTTGTTTCAGTCCCTGCAAGGAAGTTCATTGCCCTGTAAAACATCAGTTCAGTCTCATAATGACAGAGGGAAGGACTTCTTGGTATTCAGGTCTTAGCACATCACAAAGCAGTTTCAGCTGTGTAGCACAAATCCTACTGAAACTAACTTATTAATACATGCAATTCGGATTAGAGCTGTAGGCTCATTAAAGCAATGAAGCTGAGCATGTACCTTCATACAATGCTTAGAGTCAGAAATCAGCACCCTGCTAGAGCCACCAGAACCATTATTGCTCCGGATGTCCCTTTTTAGATAGCTAAGTCTAGATAGATAGCTTTTAAAATACCCTCAGAAGGAGTGGGGAACCATGACCCTTTTATGACTTGTGGACTTCAACTCCCAGAATTCCTGAGCCAGCTGGACTACAATTTCCAGTCACAATTCAAAGTGTTGGTTATGACCTATAAAGCCCTTTATGGCATCGGACCAGAATATCTCCAGGACCACCTTCTGCCGCACGAATCCCAGCGACCGATTAGGTCCCACAGAATTGGCCTTCTCCGGGTCCCGTCGACTAAGAAATGTCGTTTGGCAGGACCCAGGAGAAGAGCCTTCTCTGTGCTGGCCCTGACCCTCTGGAACCAGCTCCCCCCAGATATCAGAGTTGCCCCCACCCTCCTTGCCTTTCACAAGCTCCTTAAAACCCACCTCTGTCATCAGGCATGGGGGAATTGAAATTTCCCTTCCCCCTAGGCTTATAGAATTTATACATGGTATGCTTGTATGTATGAGTGGTTATTTAAATTGGGGGTTTTTAGATTATTTTTAACATTAGATTTGTTTATATGGTCTTTTTATATTGTTGTTAGCCACCCGGAGTGTTCGGAGAGGGGCGGCATACAAATCTAATAAATACAAATACAAAAACTACAGTTCCCTACCACTGCTCTATGGCAAAATGGGATGTTGAAAATGGATGCCACATAAATTTTGAGCCTAGTAAAGGAAGATATATGAAAAGAGCTTTCTTCTGAGCCCTTCAACTCAAAAGCTGACTTTGTCCCTGTTAATCAAAGTTGGGAAACCTGTATACTCCTTTGTAATGGTATGTGGGAAAGATCTTGGGAGACAGGTCAAAGACATGCTACCTATGGAATAGTCAGGTAAGAGGCAGCATAGCCCACAACTGCATTGTGGGTAGAAGCTTAGAAGGGACACACCCTAAGTTTTGGGGTTGTAAAGGTGGCAGTGGGGAGAATTTTACTTTCAGACTTGCAATATTCTGTCAAGATAGTTTACAATAAAGCCCAGAAAGTAATGCACCATATTTTTTTTTCTCAGCCTACAGTAATGGTACGAATGTGAAACTTTAGATATACATTATTTGAATTGTCAGGAGTGAGTGTGTTAATTTTGCATTTCTTCAGACAGATAGCGTAGCTGCAGCAGTGTTTTGAAAGTGATGTACGTTACAAGCAGGGTGTCATCATTAAATTTCTCACTGTGGAGAAAGAAGCTATTGGGAACATTCACAAACATTCGTGTACAGTTTATAGAGAATCTTCAGGGCCATTAAAGGATGCCATTTGCGGAAGACATTTTGGGGATGAGGAAGAGGTGGTTCGCACAGTGCAGAAATGGCTTTGTGGCCAGAACAAGGAGTGGTACTGACAGGGCATACACGCCCTTGTGTTTCGCTGGAGGAAGGCGATAGAACGGGATGGAGATTATGTGGAAAAATAGGGAGTGAAACATCATTCTTTCTTGTGTGTAAGTTTCATTGTGTTCAATAAATAATTGTTGAAGAAAAAAATGTGGTACATTACTTCTTGGGCGACCCTTGTAGATTTATCCGATTGCATTTATTTTCTGGACTTCTTGACGAAGCTGACATCCACTCTTTAATTTCTAAAAAGCAAAAAAAAAATAATGAAAAATTCGGGCTATCCTTGCATCATTACTACATACCTGTGGCCCTCAGGCAGCTGATTGTCATTATTTGCAGGAGTTACATTCTGTTGTGGTTCAGCCTGAGGCTGCTCAGGGACCGGCTGTGTCTCTGCTGGCTCCATGCCCGGAGGAGGATGACAGCAAAGAGGAGGGGGCTGAACAGTCGGACGGGGGAGAGGAAAGTCAGGAATGGGATGGAGGAGAACAGCATGAGAGCCCCGGGGGGCAGCTCTCCCCAGCCAGTAGCTTGGAGTCATTAGGTGATGACGCACAAGCCGTCATTGACATGCGACAGAGATGTTCAGATCAGAGAAAGGAGCAATTAAAGAAGTATTATCAGCACTGAATTAGGAACAGCTGGGCTTGGGTGTGGTCCTCCTTAGCAGGGTTTAAAAGGCAGGCAAGCCCTTGAAGCCATGTGGAGTGTTATCAATTGGAGTTACAGTGTCCTGCTTTGTTCTTGACTTGTGGCCCAGCAGTTTGGAAGACCCGTGGGAGGTATAGGTCTGCTATCTACAGCCTCGTATTGGCAGCAAGAATCCTGTATTGCTACATGGACTTTTGCCTTTGTGGATATATCTGAAGATACAGCATTTTCCTGTTTGTAAGGACATTTTCTGTTACCTGTGGGTTTTTTTTAATTTTATAAACTGCCTTTGCCTTTTATCGGTGTGTCTGGCTTCTCTTTTTGGGTTGGTATTGGCTTCCGGAGTGACCCAGACAGAACACATTCTAGAGAATTGGACCGAACATTCCATTAGCAAATGCTGAACTTCAGTTGAGAACATGTGCATAAGGTGACTCTCCCCCCCCTTTTTTTGCATGTCTGCAAACAACTGCAAAAGTATTGATTCAATAATAAGGACTGATTACATATCCTGACCACATTATTTTTGCTTGTTTGCTATCTGGGACATTGAATGAACCCATTCATGGAATAGTGCCAACCCTTACAGTGGGAACGAAAGAAGGGTGTGTTGAATTTTGATATACTAGAACAAAATAGTTTCCGTCATAGCATTCTGGAAATGATTACTTCTCAGTCTATGTTACAGTTCTGGGGTTTCCTGGTAGTCTGCTATTATATACTAATCAGGTCCAATCTTGTTAAGCTTTTGATTTTGGATGTCAGCCAAGAGCTGTCACTGGTAGACAGTTAGAACTAGATGGCTTCAAAGAATATCCAAATACTAAAAAATGTCACTGCCTTCTGAGATTTTATTTCTACATTCTCCATCTAGGATTTTTAGAAATGCATGGTAGTCTCCTATTTACCATTTGATTGGTGATTTTTTTTCCAAGTTAAACCAAAACTAATTCAACATCTAACACAGGGATGGGAAACTATGGCTCCTTTATTACTTGTGGACTTCAACCCCCAGAATTCCAGCTCAGGAATACTGGGAGTTGAAGTTCACAAGTCATAAAAGGGTCTTAGGTTCCCCCCCCCTCTGATTTGCTATGATCTTTTTTTTGTTGTATTATCTCTAAATAACTGTGCTTTAAAGGGGTCTCCAACATTTGCTGAACTGGACAGAGAATTTTTCCTTCAACTATTTCTCCCCCTTTCCATGAAGAAGATAGATAAAGTAAACATTATTATTGTTAACAACCTGCTGCCATCACCTGGTTAGCAAATAAAAATGAAATGTTTACCACTCTATCTGCTAAAGTTTACCACTCTATCTGCTAAAGTAGTAACCAGACAATGGGGAAAGTCAATTATAAGACAAAGGCATCTTCATAAGTTAACTTCCATGTAGCATTGGACCATTGTAGACAGACCTGGCTGATTTTCTAAGAGAGTTTCAGAACTTTTTTTCAGACAGGGATTCCTGGAGTCTAGATTGAATGCCAGATAAAAGCAAACACCATCAAAAGTATCCCAGGGCAAAGTCAAATAAGAAGGGCTTTCCACTTCTCTTTCTTTTTCATACCTATGTACAATGCAAATATATATCCTTTATTGATCTTCAGGCACATTCACAGATAAGAAGATTGATACATCCATCCCCCAAAGCAACTAAGCTTAGAAGCAATTAAATTTCCATTGAAAGGTCTGTTGCTACAGGCTTTGGGGTGGAAAAAGAGGCTGATTTTATGGGGCCATAGTTTAAAGAGCAATGAAGTTATTTCTTCCCTTTACAAACAATAGAGCATTTTCCATGCTTCTGTGGCTCAAAATTATCTTGGAAACAGAAACTCTAGGATGGTAAAATTTCCACATGTTTGTAAAATTCAATTACCGTAAGCTTCTTGTTCAATATGTCATCGAATGGGAGGTAGAGTTACAAAACATATAGATTTCAGGAGAAGGTTCTCTCTCTTTATCTTCTACTTATTAGTTGAATGCACAATCTGAAATTATTCTATCTTAGAAACAGATCAATATATTTTTAAGTTATTTTATATATTTACTACTAAGGAACAATTTAGCGTAAATAACTTAAAACAATCTAGTTAAATATGGGTCCCCAAACTTGGCAACTTTAAGACTTGTGGATTTCAACTCCCAGAATTCTCCAGTCAACTATGTTGGGAGTTGAACTCCACAAGTCTTAAAGTTGCCAAGTTTAAAGATCTCTTCTAGTACAAATCAGATTTCCTTCTCCACATACTTTCTTTTTTGCCAACTTGTTAACTATTAAAGAAAGGCTTCCTCCTCCTGACACCATTCAGAGCTGCTGGGATTATGTCTCCCAGAATTCCCAGTCACTGATTCTATTGGCAGTGCTGTTTAAGAATTATTTAATGGTTAGTTCCTATAGAAATGGACAGCAATGAACGAGGGAAGGCTGATTAAAAGTTTATATGTGAAGAAAACAAATTTTCTCCCTGTGGATGGATGTCCATCTGTCAAGGAGAGGAGTTTTATCTGAAAAGATATAAAATAACCACCCTTGACTTATAGTTTCAAAATTAGAAAACTTTCCCCTTTGCCTGTTCAACTTGCTTATGTACATTTGAGTATTATATGGCCTGGCACTGTGAAACCAGTTATTTTCAGTCATTTTTAAATCATGTGGCTGATACAATCCATTATTTAATTTCCTGCATTTGGTTTTAACATTGGATTTTTTCCAAGCAACTACCATCACTGAGAATCACTTAAATCCAAACACTAATTATTGGAATAGTCTTTATTAAGGGGATTTAAATATTCTGCATATAAGCTACAGTCATTAACTAATTAGCCTGCGGCATTTCCGAACAATCTAAATACCCATGTGGACAGCCATCTGTGACACAAGACACATTAGATGGGAAGGAAGATGGGACATTGCAAGTGTGTTGTCGATTTTATAGTTTTCCTTATGTCTCAGCTTGTCCTTCTTCTGGATTCAAACTTCTCCCCAGACGTATGACCCTCTCATTGCACAGAGAATCTGGTGTCATTACAAGCTCATCCAAAGAAAGAGCAAATGTTGCAAACACATTGTGCCTAAATTGGAGTAAAGGTTTCTGAGAAGTGGTAGGTCTGTTACTGAAGCCATATGGCATTATACAAACACTAACCAGAAACAGCAGCATTTGTAAGAGGTGAAAGATTAAATTTTTGCAAAAAATATTTACTGTCAATAATCAGCAGAGCCTTATTTGGTCTTGCATAGTCCCAAACGCTTCCAAACCATGGCTACAGGTAGACATATTTGAAGACCCATCCTAGAACACAGTTCATCTGTTTGGAACCCATACCACATTTCTGACATTAACATCCTTGAAAATGTCCAAAGATACTTCACCAGAAGAGCCCTTCACTCCTCTACCCAAAACAGAATTCCCTACGAAACTAGACTTACAATCCTGGGTCTTGAAAGCTTAGAACTACGATGCCTTAAACATGATCTAAGTTTTGCCCACAAGATCATATGCTGCAATGTCCTGCCTATCAAAGACTACTTCAGCTTCAACCACAACAACACAAGAGCACACAACAGATTCAAGCTTAATATTAACCGCTCCAAACTTGACTGTAAAAAATACGACTTTAGTAATCGAGTTGTCGAAGCGTGGAACTCACCCACCAGTATTTATAGAGGGAAGGCAGCTCAGGTCTCGCTGTGTTCGCCCTAGAACAAGGAGAGAAGCACCAGCCTGAAGATGACGAGTGGGACCTCATCGAAACATCGCCAGAAATCTCTAAATCCTACACGGGAAGAAACCCGAATATGCCAAGACCTTTATACCTGTACCCATGAAAATCTACGAAAACACACAACACACACAGACACACACACACATATATATATTCCCCATACACCTGTAATATTCTCAATTTTCAGTTTAGAAATGTGCAGGATAAGAGACTATTGCTATTCTACTCCATGCTATTTGAGTTATTATAGGTATTACAATAAAGAAGGGCAAAAGATTAAGCAAAATGTTTATGTCTTGTGCTATAAAACATAGCAGGAGTACTGGGAGGAAAGGAAATTACCCAAATTCTCCCTCTTGAATCATCCCTGACATCATAATATCTTTCAAAACGAACTAATAAATGAAGCAAGCAGACCAAACAGAAATTTCAGCAGAATACATTTCAGGTTAGAGATATACCACAACATGTATGGTAACCTAGTTATTTTCCAGTTATTAAACTTCTGTTTTTCTTTAGGGAGCTTTCATGTTTGTATGGAAGTATTTTAAATGCGGTTCCAGCACACTTTCAAAGGAATCAGCCTTCTTCACTTCAATGACACTTTTGTGTAAAAGTTGCCCTGTTCGTGATTTAACCAATAACTAGAAACTACTTCAGATTTTTAAGGAAACGAAATATTTCCACTGAAGACATAATTCAGCCAACCTCACCCATTTCCTTTCTGACTTCCATTCATTGTTGAACTATTGTTGGATTGCATGGCTCTTAAGTCAGTTTTTAGTCCATTCTCTGCTTATATTCAAAGTTCTGTAAGATTAATTTTCCTGTGACCCTTTATGGTAGCATAATTCTTTCCTACAATTGCTAGAAAACTGGGAAATACAATAATTACAGTTGCTAGGAAAATATAAGTACGCCCAAACTATTTGTTGCCAAGATACCTCCAAGAGAATGTATATAGACTAACAGTTACAGTATGGAGAAACACAGATTCATATCTCCATTCAGCTAGAAAAGTCAGATATCATCTAGGTTACTTCACATACAATCATGTAAATACATTCAAAGAAAAGGGTGGTGGCCATCCTGAGTTCCTAGATAGAGGAATCCAGGTTTCATTTAAACAACGTCAGTAAATAGTTCTGGTTATAGCCGTGATGTATTCAAAGAGAAACATAGATATTTACCTAGGTTGGCACAAGGGACCAAGTATGGACAGCAAATGGCCTTATGTGATATGGATTAGGATGAACACTTTTTTAAATTTATTTATTCTTTGTCCAATATACAATACATATGGAATGAAATAGACATTAAGTAGTATATATAGGGATAGTAAGTAAAAAAGAAGAGGAGTGGATGAGAGGGAGAGAATATATAGGATATATGAGAAAAGGAAAGGTAATTGGACAGGGGACGTTAGGCACATCAGTGCACTTATGTACACCCCTTACTGGCCTCTTAGGAACCTGGAGAGGTCAATCGTGGAGAGTCTAAGGGAGAAATGTTGGGGGTTGGGAGTAGACACTATAGAGTCCGGTAATGAGTTCCACGTGTCGACGACTCGATTGTTAAAGTCATATTTTTTACAGTCAAGTTTGGAGCGGTTAATATTAAGTTTGAATCTGTTGCATGCTCTTGTGTTGTTGCGGTTGAAGGTGAAGTAGTCATTGACCGGAAGGACATTGCAGCATATGATCTTGTGGGCAATACTTAAATCGTGTTTCAGGCGCCACAATTCTAAGCTTTCAAGACCTAGGATAGTTAGTCTGTTTTCGTAAGGTATTCTGTTTCAGGTGGAGGAGTGAAGGGCTCTTCTGGTGAAATATCTTTGGACGTTCTCGATAGTGTTGATGTCTGAAATGTGGTGTGGGTTCCAGACAGATGAGCTGTATTCGAGGATGGGTCTGGCATAAGTTTTGTAGGCTCTAGTCAGTAGTGTGAGATTGCCAGAGCAGAAGCTACGTAGGATCAGGTTAACAACTCATGAAGTGTTAATACAACTTTATAATGCCTTGGTAAGGCCACACTTGGAATACTCCATTCAGTTTTGGTCGCCACAATGTAAAAAAGATGTGGAGACTCTAGAAAGAGTGCAGAGAAGAACAACAAGGATGCTTAGGGGACTGGAGGCTAAAACATATGAAAAACGGTTGCAGGAACTAGATCTGTCTAGTTTAATGAAAAGAAGGACCAAGGGTGACCTGATAGCAGTGTTCCAATATCTCAGGGGCTGCCACAAAGAAGTAGGAGTCAACCTATTCTCCAAAGCACCTGAGAGTAGGAGCCGCAGCAAATTAGGATAGAGGGCCCTTCTGAGAAGTAGACCCCAGGTGTAAAGAGCTGTGCAACTGTTGTGGCCTGTGCGCAACTGTTGTGGCCTAGAGGTGGAGCTCTTCTGCACAATCAGGAGGTTGTGAGTCCATCCTCAATAGAGGCAGATGTAAGGTCTCCTGCTTGGGCAGGAGGTTGGACTAGATGTCCTGCAAGGTCCCTGTAAATGTGTTAAATCTGTGCCTAGTTGTGATTATATTGTGAGTTCTAGTTTATAGGATTGTTTTTCAAAGAAAGAATGGGAAGTGAGATACTGTTTGCTTGCTTGCTAGAACCGTGATGGCGAAACTACGGCATGCATGCCACAGGTGGCATGCAGAGCCATATCAGAGGGCACACGAGACTTTGCCATGTTTGGGAAAGGCTGTTTCATTCTCTGGGTGCTGCATGTAAGCTTTCCTGAAGTCCCGGAGGAAAAAATAAATCCCCAAACAGACAAATTGGAAGTTTGGATTGCCATTGTGCTTTTTTTTTTTTTTTGCACTCCAGAGGGTCCAGGGAAGCTTCCTGAAGCCCTGGAGTGCAAAACATAGCACAATGGGCAAACCAGAAGTGGATTTCCCAAAACTTCTGGTTTGCCTATTGTGTTGTTTTTTGCATTCTGGAGTTTCAGGAAGCTTCCCTCTACTCCGGAGTGCAAAAACAGCACAACAGCAAACCAGAAGTGCATTTTCCCAAACTCCACTTTTTTTCATCTACCAGGCTTCAGAAAGGTCTGGGCAAATGCACGGGGGGGGGGGGCACCACAGGGAGAGTGCACATGCATAGGGGGATGGGAAGGAGTGTGGACATGTGCACTCATGCCAGCACACTCACCCACACTCCTTTTGGCATGCGAACCAAAAATGGTTTGCCTTCACTGGTCTAGAATTAAAAGTGGATTTCATAAATAATCTAAACAATTACTTACTGTTCATTTCTCTTATGCCCACAAACAAGTTTTTGGATATTATTATTATTGTTATTGTTGTTGTTGTTGTTGTTGTTATTGTTATTATTATTATTATTATTATTATTATTATTATTATTATTATTATTATTATTATGTCAGTACAACATAGAAAACGAGATCACTATGCTGGACTTCGTATTTCAATACCAGTCGGGCGCTTTCCAAGCACTTAGGACTGAGTGATGTAGCAGCGAATTATGTTTGCCGATCCCAGTAAAGCGGTCTTTTGCAATTGACAGATGGAGATTTTGTCAATTCCAATGGTTTTCAAATGTCCGCTGAGATCCTTGGGTACTGCGCCCAGCGTGCCAAGTACCACTGGGACCACTTTCACGGGCTTATGCCAGAGTCGTTGCAGCTCTATTTTTAGATCTTCGTATTTCACTAATTTCTCTAGCTGCTTCTCCTCAATTCTGCTGTCTCCTGGGATTGCGATGTCGATGATCCATACTTTCTTTTTCTCCACGATCACAATGTCTGGTGTGTTATGCTTCAGAATTCAGTCAGTCTGAAGTCGGAAGTCCCACAGTAGTAGTAGTAGTAGTAGTTGTTGTTGCTGTTGTTGTTGCTGTTGTTGTTATTATTATTATTATTATTATTATTATTATTATTATTATTATTACTACTGAAGTTTGCAGATGATACAACAGTGATCGGACTCATTCGAGACAATGATGAATCTGCATACAGACAGGAAGTTGAACAACTATCCTTGTGGTGTGACCAGAACAATCTAGAACTGAACACACTCAAAACCGTAGAAATGGTGGTAGACTTTAAGAGAAACCCTTCCACCCTTCCACCTCTCACAATACTAGACAACACAGTATCAACAGTAGAGACCTTCAAATTTCTAGGTTCTATCATATCTCAAGACCTAAAATGGTCACCTAACATCAAAAACATCATCAAAAAAGCACAACAAAGAATGTTCTTTCTGCGCCAGCTCAGGAAGCTCAAACTGCCCAAGGAGCTGATGAAACAGTTCTACAGAGGAATCATTGAGTCTGTCATCTGCACCTCTATAACTGTCTGATTTGGTGCTGCAACCCAACAGGATCGACACAGACTTCAGAGGATAATCAGAACTGCAAAAAAAACAATTGCTGCCAACCTGCCTTCCATTGAGGACCTGTATACTGCATGAGTCAAAGAGGGCAGGGAAAATATCTACTGACCCCTCACATCTTGGACACAAATTGTTTCAACTCTTACCCTCAAAACGTCGCTACAGAGCACTGCACACCAAGACAACTAGACACAAGAACAGTTTTTTCCTAACGCCATCACTCTACTAAACAAATAATTCCCTCAACACTGTCAGACTTTCTACTAAATCTGCAATTCTATTCTACTAGTTTTTCTCATCATTCCTTTCACACATTTCCTCCCATGTTGACTGTATGACTGTAACTTGTTGCTTATATCCTAAGATTTTTATTAATATTGCTTCTTCATTGTTTATTTGACCCCTATGACAATCATTAAGTGTTGTACCATATGATTCTTGACAAATGTATATTTTATTTTATGTACGCTGAGAGCATATGCACCAAGACAAATTCCTTGTGTGTCCAATCACACTTGGCCAATAAAAATGCTATTCTATTCTATTCTATTCTATTATTATTATTATTATTATTAATTAGACTTGTATGCCGTCCGTGTCCGAGTACCTGGAGCGGCTCACAACATGTAATACAAACAATATGCATTCAAATCTAATAGTTAAAAACAGTAAACTAAAATCCCATTATATAAAAAACAGTAAATCTACTCAATCACATGCACACATAACATTTAACGGTCAGAGAAGAAGGGGGCATGATCTAGCTCTCATTAAATCGGGGGGGGAAAGAACACTTTCATAATATCTTCTATTCAAGTTACAAATCAACTGCCATGCATCGTTTTTGTCTTCATATTGTGTATATGTCATACATGTTTTGATCTTCCACCCAACACAGCTATGCTATAAAACATGAAATAGGAAACAAGGGTGTGCCAGACAGCCTCCCAGACAAAATAATTTATACTCACAAATGTAACAGTAATGTATTAGAAGATACATTCCATCCAGTCTTAGAAGATGGAAGGGGAAAAAATTTAAATTGCTTTTCCAGGTTAACCAAGGACTGCATTGTGTTGTTTCCAAAATATACCGCATAGCAATGCCTTATAGCTTGTATCACACAAAAGCAGGTGTACGCTTCTCTGCAAAGAAGATGGGTTACATTCCTAATGAGGACTCACAAAGAAAGGAATATTTGCTTTTCACAGGATTGAGAAGGAACAGATAGCAGAAATATTAGTGGTCTTACTTCCCAATGTATTATTGCAAAAATGATCATAGATTGTTTTCTTTTTTAACAAAAATAATCTTTATTAAGTACAGTGAACCCTCGAGTTTCGCGTCCTCAAGGATCGCGAAAGGGCTATTTCGCTAGTTTTCAACCCGGAAGTAAACTCCACCATCTGCGCATGCGTGCCCTTCCACGCATGCGTAGATGGTGGAGTTTCCCCGCTGGGCAGAGGCTTCCCTGGGTCTTCCCCCTCTTGCCCCGGTAAGACCCCAGCGGCGGTGGGCTGGAGCACGAGCTTGGGGCAGCCTAGCTCCGCTTCCCAGCTGGGAAGCGGAGCCGGCAACAGCGTGGGCGGGCGGGCGGCGCGCGCGAGCTTGGGGCAGCCTAGCTCCGCTTCCCAGCTGGGAAGCGGAGCCGGCAACAGCGTGGGCAGGCGGGCGGCGCGCGCGAGCTTGGGGCAGCCTAGCTCCGCTTCCCAGCTGGGAAGCGGAGCCGGCAACAGCGTGGGCGGGCGGGGCGGCGCGCGCGAGCTTGGGGCAGCCTAGCTCCGCTTCCCAGCTGGGAAGCGGAGCCGGCAACAGCGTGGGCGGGCGGGCGGCGCGCGCGAGCTTGGGGCAGCCTAGCTCCGCTTCCCAGCTGGGAAGCGGAGCCGGCAACAGCGTGGGCGGGCGGGCGGCGCGCGCGAGCTTGGGGCAGCCTAGCTCCGCTTCCCAGCTGGGAAGCGGAGCCGGCAACAGCGTGGGCGGGCGGGCGGCGCGCGCGAGCTTGGGGCAGCCTAGCTCCGCTTCCCAGCTGGGAAGCGGAGCTAGGGTTTCCCCAAGCGCGCGCGCACCCCAGGCGCAAGCAACGGGGTGGGCGGGCGAAGGGCGGGCGGCAGTGGAAGTAAAAACACCATCTGCGCACGCGCAGATGGTGTTTTTACTTCCGCACCGCTACTTCGCGAAAAATCGATCATCGCTTGGGGTCCTGGAACGGAACCCTCGCGATGATCGAGGGTTCACTGTATATACATTAAGAAAACACAAAACAAAAATAAACAAAATAACAAACATACATATAAACATATAAGATGTATACAGACATACATTCAAAAACAACAACTGAGATAAAGTATTACATATATAACATTTTACATATGTACATAGTTACAGTTTGTAGTTTATTTTTCCATTAGTAATCTGTTTGAAATAGGGTTTTTTTTCATTTTATGAAAGTAAAAAATAATAAATAAATTTTAAAAATCCATTGTTACTATTAGTCTCAGCATTCTGACTTCAGGGCCATTTTTGAATTATTGACCTTCATTTTGCTGTCTGGCTTTTTGAATAAACTCTACCTCTAGTTTGAGCAATTTTTTTTGCTGCGTCTTGGATTCCCTATTCGAAATTGGACTAAAATGTCTTCCAGCACCAGCTGGACAAAGTGCCTGTAGATTAAAAAGTTCTGTGAGCTTTTTTTTTTTAGATAGGCCAAGCGCTGCTTTTTACTACAAAAGGTCCAGCTGCTCTGTGCTGGAGTAAGCAAAGGCTGCTAGGATAAATTCAAGATGAAATTTCTTTGATCAAAGACCCCCACATAGCAGTGGAATCCTATCTAAAGAAAGACAAGAAAAGAGACGTCAGCATTTTCTGCAGTTGTGCTATTACCACTGTAAATTCTTTCTCTTTCTCCTTTCTCCTTATTTATGTTGTGGCCTGAATCCAGGCTGTCTCCTTTCACCACTTTTGGGACAGGTCTATTGGGATTCTTAGTAAAGGCAATTGTTTCAACCTGCTCTTTTGTTTCGAGGGAAGATTTCATTCCACAAATTGGAACCCTTCCCATTTTTACTTCAATCCCTTGAAGTGATATATGGGCATGTGCTTGAATTTTTCTCTTTTCTCGTCTTAAGGATTTTTTTCCCCTACCTCTGCTAACAGGGAGAGACAAACTTGACACTCTCTCCAACATTCCTTTCATTTAGACTTCTTCCTTTGCCATAATGATCAAAATGTTCAGCTCCTGCCAGTAGCAGTTTCATGTAAAGGGTGTTTTTCTCAAGTCAATTCCTCAGCACTGATTGTCCCGGACCAAATAAAATGGCATCATTTAAATCCACAAGCCAAACTCCTGAGTCCAACCTTAACTGCAAATACATTTATTCCCTCTGTGTATTGCACTATGCTAGTGCCTATTTGGCCTTCACTGAATTTTTATTTTATTACTTGTTGTGGTTAGCTCTGGCCCAGCTCCTGCCCCAAGGATTGTGGATGTGGGGGAGACATCCACATGCCGCAGGCCTGTTTTGCTCCCGGTGGAATCTGCTGATGAAGGCTCCTCTGACCAAGAAGACATGAGTGACTGGGAGGAGGAGAGTGTGGCAGACAGCTCAGAAGGAGATCAATTATCTCTCTCCTCCTTGGATTCGGAACAAGAGTTAATGATACAGCCACGCATGCAGAGAGCGATGCATAAGCAGCAACAGCTGAGAGATTATTATCAAAGAAAATGAAGCCACCTGTGGTTGGGTGGGGCTGTGGTAATTAATGAGGCTGCTATAAAGAGCAGCATGTGGGTTTGGCCATTGTGGAGGATTATCTGATAGTGTGTTTCGTGCCTGCCTTGTTGACTTCGACCTTGGTGTGTTGCTTTTTCCCCGCTTTGAAACTAAAGCAGAGCAAAGTGTGTTTCACTTTGTGAAAGAAGAAGGACTGTGAATTGCCTCACAGCTGCAAGCTAAGTATCTCAGAACTGATAAGGGATTTGTACCAATTACCAGTTTGTTTGGAGACGAGTGCTCTTTGCTATACAAAAAGAGGGCTTAGTTTAAGTGAATTTTCATTATAAAGAACATAGTTTTGAATTTTCAAACGTGTGTGTGTCTGAAATTTGTACCTGTGAATTTTCGGGAGGATTCTACCAGAGAGCCCGACAGAACATTACTTTATTTTATTTTATTATTTTGTTTCTCAAACATGTACAAGATAACAGGTGTAAGTATAAACATGGACATGAGCACATGAAATGAGTATAAATAAATGGGGACAGTAGGACAGGGATGGTTGGCATGCTGGTGTATTTATGCACGCCCCCTTACAGACCTCTTAGAATGATGTGAGGTCCACGGTAGACAGTTTAAGGTGAAAGCTATGCGGGTTTGAGGCAGTAACAATGAAGTCAGGTAGAGGGCATTCCAGCCACTGACCACTTTATTGCTGAAATCGTATTTTCTGCAATTGAGTTTGGAGCGGTTTACCTTGAGTTAAGCAGGCCACCATATGAACTGACTCAATTTTACGACCATTTTATAGTAGTTGAAAAGCTAATCACTATGGTTGTTGAGCAAAGCCCATGGTCATTTAACAAACCACATAATCATTAAGCCAATCTAACAAATGCAGTAGGGTTTTTTGGCCATTGTCTGAGTCACCAATCACGTTTCCAAATTGCAATCATTTAACTGCAGGAAGACATGCAACAATTGTAATTTCAACAGATCCTACGTAGCTTTTTTTTAAAAGTCTGATGTAACTTCAAATAGTCATTAAGGGATACAGTCATTAAGTGAGGACTGCAGGTGGTTAATAGAGTCAACCAAGCTATTCACAAAGGACTAAAGATATGAATTCAGGACTGAATATGTCTCTGGGCCTTTCCAACTTGTAGCTAACCTTGGCGCAAACTCTTGTAATACCTATTTTGCCATGACCCTATGACAGCAATTATTTATTATTATTTATTTATTTATTGGATTTCTATGCTGCCACTCTCCGAGGACTTGGGGTGGCTCACAACATATAATAAACAATATACAATATCTTGGATCCAATTAATTAATTAAAAATCTAAAACTCCAAAAAAGCATTAAAAAACCCCAATCATTCCATACACTCAACATTCTTGCAACACGTTCATTGGCCAGGGGACAAGACTCTAATGGCCCCAGGCCTGGCAGCATAAATGAGTCTTCAGACTCTTACGAAAGGTGAGGAGGGTGGGGGCAGTACGAATCTCCAGGGGGAGCTGATTCCAGAGGGGTGGGGCCCCCACAGAGAAGGCTCTCCCCCTAGGTCCCGCCAAACAACATTGTCTAGTTGATGGAACCTGGAGAAGGCCAACTCTGTGGGATCTGACTGGTCGCTGGGATTCATGCAACAGAAGATGGTCTTGGAGGTATTCTGGTCCCATGACATGTAGGCGTTATAGCTCATAACCAACACTTTGAATTGAGTCCAGAAACCAATTTGCAGCCAATGCAGACCGTAATGATGAACTTTTTCATCATTTTTCACCTGGAATCAGCTCCCCCCAGAGATTCGCACTGCCCCCACTCTCCTCGCCTTCTGCAAGAGTCTTAAGGCTCACTTATGTCACCAGGCTTGGGGCAATTTGATCTAGACCCCCCGGCTATTAAACGTGATGTATGGTTCTGATTAAACTGGTTGATTGATTTTAATATATTGGGTTTTTAGATTATAGTTTTTAACTAATTAGATTTGTTTGTATGCATTGTTTTATATTGTATCTTGTGAGCTCCCCCGAGTCTTCGGAGAAGGGCGTCATACAAGTCTAATAAAATAAAAATAAAACACAAGGCTACTGAGCCCACCAGAAGTTGGGAAACAGTCCATTTCTGTCCTCCAGAGGGCCTCCGGGGAGCGGGGTAAGCTGTTTTTGCCCTCCCCAGGCACTGAATTATGGGTGAGAGCACTCACGCATGTACCCGAGGAAAAAAAGTTTCGCCATCTCTGTCCTAGGGCAAAATAAACAAACAGGGAAAATACCTATTCAGCTGGACTGAAACATTGATCTTAAAATACTGTGGTCTCCTCCTGTTGATGCCTAGGAAACAAAGTATAAGTGCTTAGAAAGTAAAGGTTATATTTATGAGCAGCTAACTTCCCTGAACAGCTCACAGCAGAGACCTATAAATACTTTTGCTTATGCTGACAGTAAAAGTGTAGGGCATCTTAGCTGTTCCTGCTTTTGATGCATTAAGATGCCACAGCAAAATATTCTTCTCCTCCTCTTCCATCACCACTCAGTTTGTACACTACTGAAGAAAAAAAAATACAACACCTTTTCCAAAATATAAATCACGGAAAGAGGCAAGTGATTTGCTTCATCACTCTGATCAAATTATCTTTGAACCAAATCTTCAAACTGAATATTTGCACAGACCTAATGTGATTAGTTCTCTCGGCTCTTTCAGATGTTCACTGTTGGTGGACTCCTTCAAATTTCCAAATTCTTTCCCTTTTTCTCATTTTTCATAGCACACTGAATTTGGACACTGAATTTAATACAGATACATACAGCATACGTATTAAATAACAGATACAGTGGTACCTCATCTTACGAACACCTCTTCTAATAAACTTTTGAAGATACGAACCCGGTGATTAATATTTTTTTGCCTCTTCTTCCGAACTATTTACACCTTACGAACCCAAGCAGCTGCTGCTGGGATGAAGGGGTTTCTTTTTTCCCCTTTTTTGAAGAAAGAAAAGGAAGGGGCAGCTTGGAGGAGTAAAGATTTTGCATGCTTGCAAAGACACTGAAACGGTGTCTTTTTAAGAACGAAAAGGGAGTGGCAGGTTGGAGGAGTAAAGATTTTGCATGCTTGCAAAGGCACTGAAACGGTGTCTTTTTAAGAAAGAAAAGGGAGGGGCAGCTTGGAGGAGTAAAGATTTTGCATGCTTGCAAAGGCACTGAAACGGTGTCTTTTTAAGAAAGAAAAGGGAGGGGCAGCTTGGAGGAGTAAAGATTTTGCATGCTTGCAAAGGCACTGAAACTGTGTCTTTTTAAGAAAGAAAAGGGAGGGGCAGCTTGGAGGAGTAAAGATTTTGCATGCTTGCAAAGGCACTGAAACGGTGTCTTTTGAAAAAAGAAAAGGGAGGGGCGCCCCCTTGCCTTTCTTCCTTCCCACTCACCCTTTAGCCTAGCCTTGCTTCTTCCACCCGCCCCCTTTAGCTGCTCCTCCTTGCCCTCTATTCGCCTCCCTTATAAAGTTTGGGATTTTCCTGAAGGATTTGCACGCATTATTTGCTTTTACATTGATTCCTATGGGAAACATTGTTTCATCTTACGAACTTTTCACCTTACGAACCTCTTCCTGGAACCAATTAAATTTGTATGATGAGGTACCATTGTACATTAAAACAAAGGACAATGCCCATCTTAATAGGAAAACCTTTTCTTAATAACTTTGAAGGATGATCACACTTCAGTGGAAGAGAAATAAGTAACAGTCGGTGAAAGTTTCTAACACCTAATTCTTTAGCAGTGGCTAAAGTGAGTTTATGCAATTTTATGCTCAAACCACCAACTCTATTTGGGCTTGTTGATGGTGATGGGTTGGACTTGGCATGAACCACTCTCAAAGGCCAAGATGATTTTTGAATCTTAGATTCCTTTATCCAGCATCACAGTCCTGTGCATAATTTTGGCAATGGAACTCCAATTATCCAGTGATCCTTGATTTATATGAATTGTCAGTTTATATATTGCAAATCTGTGGTTGAGTTCAATTTTGTTTCTAACGTTTGTACGGTGATGTTGATTTTAACTTTGGGTGCATTGTTATTTTTCTTTCTCCACCTTCTACAAAGAGGAATGTTATTCGAAACCTTGCACATAAAATGGAACAGTAAAATAACCACAAAAACACATATCCACTCACATACCAACAAATTATATTTTTAAACCATACTATCAACCATTTCATAGCCGCATTGCCATTTCAGTGAACTCTATGTCCTTCAAAAACCTGGAGAGAGCTTTGTATAAAATTGCCTGAAATCACCAATAATATAATTCCCTCACTTTAAAAACAAGGAAAGAAACCGAGGAGAAAAATTGGTTTATTTATGGAAGAAAATTAAATTGTTGCATTTGACAGATAAAAGCTGGTGGATCAATAAGCATAGAACAGTGTTAAGTGTACACATAGCAAATGGAAAAACTGTTTAAAAAAAAAACTTTCATAAACGGGCAGACATCACAATTCAACTGATTTTTTCGAAGAATGGAAAACAAAGCTGAACAACTATTCATTAATTTACTGAAGCATTCAGTAGGCAAAAGGCCATAGAAACATCAACACTTCTCTTCCATATTCTGATGAGACAAAAGACTGATTCTGAAGAAGGTTTTTATTTTCCTTCACAACTGACTCGGGGTTGAAGATGAAATCAATCAATTTGGCATTATTTTTTTTAATGGTTGTCTTGAAATCAGATGCTTCATGTTTTAATCAATAAATGGAAGGTGTTGTGGTTAGCTCTGGCCCAGCTCCTGCCCCAAGGAATGTGCAGGTGGATGTGGTGGAAACATCCATATGCTGCAGGCCTGTTTTGCTCCCAGTGGAATCTGCCGACGAAGTTTCCTCTGACCAAGCAGGCCTGAGTGACAGGGAGGATGAGAGTTTGGCAGACAGCCCAGGAGATCAATCATCTGTATCATCTCTGGATTCTGAACAAGAATTAATGACACATCCACGCATGCGTAGAGTGATGCATAGGAAGCAACAACTAAAGGATTATTACAAGAGAAAATGAGGCCACCTGTGGTTGGGTGGGGCTGATGTAATTAGTGCTGCTGTTATAAATAGCAGCATGTGGGTTTGGCCGTTGCGGAAAATTATCTGATCGTTGTATTTCATGAATGTCTTGCTGACTCCGGCCTTTGTTTGTTGACTTTTCACCACTTTGAAACCAAAGCAGAGCAAAGTGTGTTTCACTTCGTGGAAGAAGAAGGGCTGTGACTTTCTTCACAGCTGCAAGCTAAGTACTTACCAACTGATAAGGGACTTGTACAAACTACCAGGTTGTTTTGGGACCAGTGCTCTTTGCAATACAAAAAGAGTGCTTAGTTTATTTTGAATTTTGTGATAAAGAACATTGTTTTGAATTTTCAAACGTGTGTGTGTCTGAAATTTGTACCTTTGAATTTTTGGGAGGCTCCTACCAGAGTGTCCAGCAGAAGAGGAAGGGTAGATTTTTCTGATGGCTACACTCACATAGCCTGCATCACTTTACCTGTTTGTCAAGGATTCATCGTTTGACCATTTCTGTCTCTAGCAGTTTTGAGGAAGGAGCTGGTTAGTCATAAATCTTTCTGCCATTGAAAGCTATGGATGAAGTAGCTCTATGAAATAGCATATTTGAGCTTCAGTCTAGCTTAGTTTATGAGGCAGTTCTGCAATTCCTTAAAAATGAAATTTACTGCAGCGACACATTTCATTTTAGGTCTATGGCTCAGCATATTACAGTCATATCCAATTTGGCACACTTCTGGTGCTTTAGAAGTTCAATTGTAGAGTCCCCAGCCAATAAGGTTGGAAATGTTGGAAGTTGGATGGCAGATTATTGTGTCATATTCGGTAGAGAAGTATAGAGATGGCCTTGAAAAAAGTATTGGGCAGCTGATTGTAAGAAGCAGTTTATAGCCCAAGAAAGAAGGAGGGAATGAGAACTAAACTGAAGATCACCCCTTTGCTTTGGAATAGGAGTAGGAAGACAGAATCTGTCAGAGTTCAAAGATGCTATTATTATACACTGCAACAATAAAATAATGTTTCAATAGACTGTGATAGACTCTATTTCTGATCTGCCCTATCTGAATTTATCAATTTATCAACAGTGATGTTGGAATAATATCCCCTATTTCATTAGTCTTAATTGCTGGATTGCATTTGTAGCATTCACAAATCTTTCAGGTCAAAGAGAGAGTAACAGAGCACATCACTGCCATACATGTTGGTTCACATATAATATGTGTTATACTTGCA
Organism: Erythrolamprus reginae; assembly: GCF_031021105.1. Taxonomy (NCBI): domain Eukaryota; kingdom Metazoa; phylum Chordata; class Lepidosauria; order Squamata; family Dipsadidae; genus Erythrolamprus; species Erythrolamprus reginae. The sequence goes on along the minus strand of NC_091952.1, from coordinate 27,898,054 downwards.
TGTTTTTATATGTACATGTTCTGTCGGGCTCTCTGGTAGACTTCTCCCAAAAATTCACAGGAACAAATTTCAGACACACACACGTTTGAAAATTCAAAACAATGTTCTTTATAATGAAAAGTCACTTAAACTAAGCCCTCTTATATAGCAAAGAGCCCTTGTCTCCAAACAAACTGGTAATTTGTACAAGTCCCTTATCAGTTCTGTGATACTTAGCTTGTAGCTGTGAGGCAATTCACAGTCCTTCTTCTTTCACAAAGTGAAACACACTTTGCTCTGGTTTAGTTTCAAAGCGGGGAAAAATCAGCACACAAAAGATCAAGTAAAGCAGTCACGAAACACAACTGTCAGATAATCCTCCACAATGGCCAAACCCACAGGCTGCTCTTTATAGCAGCCTCACTAATTACCACAGCCCCACCCAACCACAGATGGCCTCATTTTCTTTGATAATAATCTTTCTGTTGTTGTTGCCTATGCATCGCTCTCCGCATGCATGGCTGTATCATTAACTCTTGTTCTGAATCCAAGGAGGAACTAGATAATTGAGCTCCTTCTGAGCTGTCTGCCCCACTCTCCTCCTCCCTGTCACTCATGTCTTCTGGGTCAGAGGAGCCTTCATCAGCAGATTCCACCAGGGGCTAAACAGGCCTGCAGCATGTAGATGTCTCCCCTACATCCACAGTGCTTAGGGCAGGAGCTGGGCCAGAGCTAACCACAACATGTACATATCTGTGGACATGCTACACATATATAGTGTGCTGTTATTGTTTCATACAAATAATTTATTATTTATTTATTTATTTATTAATCAGATTTGTATGCCGCCCCTCTCCGCAGACTCGGGGCGGCTCACAGCAATAATAATACAATGTAAACAAATCTAATATTTAAGTTAATTTAAAACCCCAATTTAGAAACCAATCATACATACTATCATACCATGCATAAATTTTATAAGCCTAGGGGGAGGGAAAGTCTCAGTTCCCCCATGCCTGACGACAGAGGTGGGTTTTAAGGAGCTTATGAAAGGCAAGGAGGGTGGGGGCAACTCTGATATCTGGGGGCAGTTGGTTCCATAATAAAGTAATGCTCTAATCAACTTTGGATTCTGAATGCCAGCAACAAAATAAAGCTGAGTTTCTAAATAAATGTTGAGTCCTGGTGACTACCTGTACTAGTCTGCAGTTTTCTTGCAAGATTTTTCAGCAGTGGTTTGTCATTTGCCTGTTTGTGGGCTGTGAAAATATATACTGACTCCTCACATCCTGGACATAAACTGTTTCAACTCCTACCCTCAAAATGAGCACTGCACATTAAGACAATTAGCCATAAGAACTGTTTTCCCCCTTCAATGCCATCACTCTGCTAAACAAATAATTCCCTCACTACTGTCAAATTATTCATTAAGGCTGCATTACTATTACTATTAGTCTTCTCATTGTTCCTATTGAAATGAAGTGAGACCAGACAAGCACTTGGTAGACGGTTCCTTTCGGTCAGAGTTTGAACGAGGTCGAAGATTTCGGGACCGCAATAGTTGAGGAAAATAGCCCGCTTTCTGTCGGCTTCGGCGTCTCCCATTCCTGCCGCTTCGAGGAAGATCTCGAATTTTGCCATGTAGGCGTCCCACGATGACTTTTCGGGATCGAAATAGTCAGGAGCCCAGCCGATCTGGAGATTGCTCATTCTGCACGCGTGGTTTCTTCGGTTCTCGTTGCCAGTGAAATGAAGTGAGACCAGACAAGCACTTGGTAGACGGTTCCTTTATTAGCTCTTTTTGAAAGTGACATTCAGCATGGAACTCGTCTGAGCTGTCAGTGGAAAATACAGCTCTATTTATACTATTTGTGGCTCGCGCCAAAAGGAACTGTCATGCGTCTGAGCCAATCAGACGCGACCTTGTTTTATTTACATTTTCTGCCCGGAGACAGCATTTCTCCTCAGCTTAAACTCATAGACTTAACACCTACCACCCATCTCCTCCCACTTATGCCTGCAATTTTTGCTTGTATCCTTAATATCAATATATTAATATTGAGGGTTTATCTTTTCTTTTATATACACTGAGATCATATGCACCAAAGACAAATTCCTTGTATATCCAATCACACTTGGCCAATAAAGAATTATGTTCTGTTCTGTTTGGTTCTGTTCCGTTACGCTCCACTCCACTCTACCCCACTCCATTCATTCCATTCAATTCTATTCTATTCCAACGGCTGAGAGGGAGTAACTGGCCCAAGGTTAACCAAATGACTTAGTGCCTAAATTAGTACTAGAATTTATAGTCTCCCGGTTTTTAGCCTGGTGCTTAACCATTACATCAAATTGGCTCTCTACTTTTTACATTAAGTGGAATATTATTTTTTTTTAATGTACCATGTGAATAACTCATTTCTAAATCTCAGCAGATGACAGCCACTAACTCACTTGGGAAGCTAAATAGGTGTAGTATGTGAAGGGAGACTGCCATGATTAGATCAAGAACTGTAGAACTGTAAGTAGAATAGGAAGTAATTTTTTTTCTGGGAATAGTAACCATTTCTTTATTGTCCATGATGCTAAGCATCCCTGAAATCACTCAATCAATTTCCATTCAAAGGAGACTTTGCTTAGTTTCCTATATCATACGTTCCCTACACCATGGTTAAAAGGCTGCCAACTCATGTCCTGCCTGACTTAAAGATGCACAATGCATGATGGAGCAATCCAAAACCTGAACTCCATCTAGTTTAAGCAATCCAGTTTCAAGTCTCTACATCCCTTTCAAGTCTCTACAGCCTTTACAGGGTCATAAGCAGTGATGGGCTCCTACAGGTATGGTCAGGTCCACAGAACTGGTAGTAAAATTTTGGTCAGTTATGCAGAACTGGTTTAAAAAAATGATTTTTTTCCCCTTTCTTTTTTTTTCCTTCTGGGCTCTGGGTATGTTTTTCCTATTGCAGTAAATGAGGCTGAATGTGTATAATTTTAGAAGAGCTGTGTGTGTGTGTGTGTGTGTACATACACATACAGTTTATATACACTGCTCAAAAAAATAAAGGGAACAACACAATAAGCCACCTTGAGTCCTTCAAGATTGGGCGGCATAGAAGTCAAACAAACAAACAAACAAACAAACACACACACACACATACACACACACACACATACATAAATACATAAATACATACATATAGTTCCAAGTAAATCAACTACTGTGAAATCAAACTGTCCACTTAGGAAGCAACACTGATTGACAATCAATTTCACCTGCTGTTGTGCACATTCAACTTTGTACAGAACAAAATATTCAATGAGAATATTTCATTCATTCAGATCTAGGATGTGTTCTTTGAGTGTTCCCTTTATTTTTTTGAGCAGTATAGTGGGATAAGCTGCTGGGATAAAGGGATTTCTTTTTATTTCTTTTTTGAAGAAAGAAAAGGGAGGGGCGGCTTGGAGAGAGCGAAAGAGTTTGCATTAAGAAAGCAAGGAGAACTGGGGTGCTTGCAGAGGCAATGAAAGGGTGTGTTTTGAAGAAAAGGGAGGGGATTTGCACGCATTATTCCATTATTCCCTTTTACATTGATTCCTGTGGGAAACATTGTTTCATCTTACGAACTTTTCACCTTACAAACCTGGTCCTGGAACCAATTAAGTTCGTAAGACAAGATATCACTGTATTTCCATGTATTAGCACTTGCCTATTGTACGAGCAGCGCAAATCAGGGATTTATTATTTATTTATTTATTTATAATTTAGATTTGTATGCCGACCCTCTCCACAGACTCGGGGCGGCTCACAACAAAGTGAAACAATTTACAACAAATCTAAATTACAGTTTAAAAATATTTTAAAAACCCCATTTTCTAGGCAAACATACATACAGGGATGACCTGGAGAATCAGAAAAGTCAAGATGAAAGCCACAATCATGCAGAGCTCTGTCTCTTTTTATCTCATAAAGTGATTCCCTTGGCTGTCCCGTTTTATGCATGGTTTGTTGAATTGTGTGATTGTTTTTAATAAGGGTTTCTTAACATGTTCTGTTTTAACATTGGATTTGTAGACTGTATTGTTTGTTGGAAGCCGCTCCAAATCCTCAGACGGGGCGGCATAAAAATCTAATAAATAATAATAAAATTAAGTGCAGTGGGTTATCTAATCATGGCTGCAATTTTGACTTTTTTTAAGCTCCCCACCAGGGGAGTTTGCAGGGGTTCAGGAGAACCTCTAGCTAAGATTCTGTGCTGGCCCCGCCCTGCCCCTCTACCCCACCCCACCCAAAAATCTCCATACAGCTCGTTTTGGATGCAGGTAAGTGCAGATTATGTGCAGAGGCTCAGGGAGGGCAAAAAATGAGCCTATTGGATATTTGGGGAGTTTCCCGCCTCCAGAGACCCTCCAGAGCCTGGGAAGGCCATTTTTGCCCTCCCGGAGGCTAAAAAAAAGCCTCCGGGAGGGTGAGTCGAGGAAGAGCAAATCTGTGTTGCAGAAGACCAACTAGGCCACACACCCCACACCCCCTTTCTTTATTTTTCATTTATTATTTGGATTCCTAGGCCACCCTTCTCCGTAGATTTCAGGGTGGCTTAAAAAATGGGAACAATACAAAAAAGGACATGTAAGAAACCCAAAGTTAAAACAATCTAAAATTAATCTAAAACCCCAATTATTAAAAAAAACAGTCACTCACATTCATTCCACTTACATTTATATGTATATGGCCAGAGCAGAGTACCAATACTCAACGGCCTCAAGCCTGCCGGCAGAGATGTGTTTTTAAAGACTTATGGAAGGCCAGGAGAGTGGGTGCGGTACGAATTTCTGGAGGGAGTTGATTCCAAAGGGCCAGGGCTGTCACAGAGAAGGCTCTGCCCCTAGGCCCTGCCAGGTAGCATTGCCTAGCTGATGGGACCTGGAGAAATCCAACTCTGTGGGACCTGACCTGTGGGATTCATGAGGTAGGGGACGGTCCCGTAAGTAACCTGGTCCTAAGCCATGCACGGTTTTATAGATCATGACCAACACTTTAAATTGCGTTTGGAGACCAATCAGTAGCCAATGCAACTTGCGGAGTGGTGTTGGGATATGGGTACAGTATACCTTGAAAGTCCCATGATGGCTCGCATGGATGCATTTTGCACTAAATGCAGTTTCTGAACGTTCTTTAAAGGTAGCCCCATGTATAGGGCATTGCCCACCCAGCAACCAGGCAGATAACCCCTTGTTAACATTTTTGAAGTCCACCCCTGGCCCCCACCCCACCCTTCTTAAGAGTCCAAAGATATGGTTTGGTGATTCAATGCAGACAAGTTTGATTGAGACTCCTCTCTTGGTCTTTTTCTCCATAATTATTGGTCTGTTTCTTCCATAATTATTATATCTTTTCCAAACTCCAGGTTTTTTTCTTCTTCTCGTCTCATCTGTGTGAACTCCCTCTTCATCTTTACTTCCTTGCCGGCTCCATTCTGTCTGTTAGAATCCTTTTTATCTCATCCTATGATCTCCTGTTTATATTTACACTCTCTTTCCATTCTTCTGATTCCTGATCATTACAAAAAGAACCCACCACTCAAATTCCTAGCATCAAATTTATAGCACTGGAATTATTCCTTTGCTTCTCGTAGCAAATCTCTAACAGTTTCACTGATTTCCCCATCTTTATCACAACCCACTGTCTTACAAAACTTTCTAAAAGAAGAAATTATAAATAGAAACATATAACATGTTAAAACACTGAGTTAAAACGGTCATGAAAACCGCTAGAATTAAAACTTGAAAGCACAGCTGCAATATAAATATAAAGTTAATATTAAACACCCTGGGAGGAAAACTGTTTCTTAACACTGAAAAGATAATTAGGTAATTGTCAGGTCAGGATATTCCCAGACACAAAGGCATGATTTTGGGCGGCACAACAGAGTTTTGCCAATGGTTTGGGCATTCGGAAAAAAGTTTTGGATGATGGCTCTGGGTAAGAGGGAACATCCTATTAAAGCACTTCAGCTCCAAAGTCATTAAGATTTTGTCCCTTAGTGCCAGCACCTGGAATAGGGCAACAAATGAATAGAGATGGATTTGCTATGTTTCCAAGGTGTGCAATTGTGTTGGAGAAGTTGCAGTAGATAGAATATTCCTTGCTTTGGCCTCCAATAGACTTTGGACTTTGAATTCTGTCAGCATCTTGATCAAACACCCTCAATATTCATTTATTTATGTAAATGAGTATAAACATTTTTAATTTTTTGCATGACTCCAGGAGATCAAATTCCAGTTGTTGTTTAAAATACATATTTAGTTTATTGCTCTGGGTTATATTCAAGCAATTAGTGCCATCTTCTGGTCTATGTGAAGAAAAGTCCAAACTCATTCAGACAAGGGATCGTGTTAGCATTTTAATATTCATCCTTGGCAACATGTAAACTATTTTTAAAAATCACAAGACAAGTCCAAAATATTATTGAAGGTGCTGCCCAACACACAAGATGCCTTTTGTTTCTGCACTTCATTTATTTTAATACATACATTCAAAAATCTACTGATGATTCTCCATAATGATTAAAATATTGCACTATGTTCATTGTCATGAAGTGTTTATATATATACGGCAGAACACATACATATGTCACATGTTTTTGCTGAATTGAAAATTAAGGGAGACTGGGATAGATCTATTTCGGCCTTGTTCTGGCCTCATCAGCTAGCCATACCTTCACTGGTATTTGAACTAATACCAGTGAGGGTATGAGGGTATGCGTGTGTAAGAGAGAGAGAGAGAGAGAGAGAGAGAGAGACAGACAGACAGACAGACAGACAGACAGACAGACAGACAGAAATAGGCCCAATTACAGTGTTTTTTGCATCAACAAATAATATTCCTGGATTTTTTGTTATTGTTGTCTTGTTGTATTTATTGCAAAGAAATGTGATGGCAAATGATGAAAGGATAATATGGTGAAATCAACATTGTTATAGATATTATATGTAGCAAATGACAACATTTATGAGATCTCAGTTCTCTGAGTTGAATTAGATGCCATTATGCTTCTGTGTGGTCACCAACCCACCTCTTTCTGACATAGGGTTGAGTTATTTGCAGGACTGCCTCTCCCCAGTTCAGGGAAAGATGCAGGCAACAGGTCTTACCAATTAAGGAATGCCATATGCCCTTTGGAGCTTCCTTCTCCTGGAGATTAGATTGGCCCTTTTGCAAGATCCAGAAGACATGGCTGTATTTCAGAGATTGGAGATTGGATAGTCAGTCAGAGCCCTTGAGATGGTTATGTTATTTGTGAGTCTACCAATTTTATTTTATTATTTAATCCTTAGTTGTGTTTTTCACCGCTCTTAGCTTCCCAGAATCACCATGGTGAGATGGGGCAGTCTATAAGTGGAAAAAAGGTCCATCTAGTCTGCCCTTATACTATTTCCTGTGTTTTATCTTAGGATGGATATATGTTTATCCCAGGCTGTGGATTTACAAACCACGTATGCTGGAAGTTTGTTCCAAGCATTTACTACCCTTTCAGTAAAATAATATTTTATCATGTTGCTTTTGATCTTTCCCCCAGCTAACCTCAGATTGTGCCCCCCTGTTCTTGTGTTCACTTTCCTATTAAAAACACTTTCCTACTGAACCTTATTTAATCCTTTAACATATTTTAATTTTATTTATTTATTCATTCATTCATTCATTCATTCATTCATTTATTTATTTATTGGATTTGTATGCCGCCTCTCTCCATGAACTCGGGGCGGCTAACAACAGTGGTAAAAACAACATGTGACAATCCAATACTAAAAATAGCTAAAAACCCTTGTTATAAAAACAATCATACATACAAACATACCATGCATAAATTGTAGAAGCCTAGGGGGAAAGAATATCTCAGTTCCCCCATGCCTGACGGCAGAGGTGGGTTTTAAGGAGCTTACGAAAGGCAAGGAGGGTGGGGGCTATTTTAATCTCTGGGGGGAGTTGGTTCCAGAGGGCTGGGGCCGCCACAGAGAAGGCTCTTCCCCTGGGTCCCGCCAAATGACATTGTTTAGTTGATGGGACCCGGAGAAGGCCCACTCTGTGGGACCTAACTGGTCGCTGGGATTCGTGCGGCAGAAGGCGGTCCCAGAGATAATCTAGTGCGGTGCCATGAAGGGCTTTATAGGTCATAACCAACACTTTGAATTGTGACCGGAAACTGATTGGCAACCAATGCAGACTGCGGAGTGTTGGTGTGACATGGGCATATTTAGGAAAGTCCATGATTGTTCTCGCAGCTGCATTCTGCACGATCTGGAGTTTCCGAACACTTTTCAAAGGTAGCCCCATGTAGAGAGCATTACAGTAGTCGAGCCTCGAGGTGATGATGTTTCGATCATGTCCACCCTTTTCCTTCTGTCCTCCAGACTGATGACCCTGTCCTCGAGGGTCATCAGGTCTAACCCCCTGCTCAATGCAGGAAAACCTTTGGAGGAGTACTGAGGAGTACTGTGGAGTATAGAGAGATGCCCAGAGCTTTCAGCTGCACCCAAAGGTTTTCCTAGCTTAGCTCTGTTCAAGGTAAAACCGTTTTCTCAACCTGGTAGCCTTTTTGATTGATTTTGTCTCCCATAATTCTTAGTCAATATAGTTAGCTTGGGGAAAGGATGGGGAGATCTCATTAAGTATTGAATGCAATATTTCAGGCATACATATTGCATTAAGCCGGTGCGCTAGTGAGATTTTTCACAGCCTGAGGATTTGACTCTGTGGTTTGTTGCAATGGTATTGATTGCTAAAGGAAAGGGCTGGACGTCTGGGGAGCAAAGGTGTATTTAAAAATGTTAACTTCATAGTCTGTCTACCCCAAAAGGCAGCTAAAATGAGAAACCTGAAGAGTTGTTGGAGTGCATTGAAACACCAGTCTTTTTTTTTTAAAGCCACATCCATTCTGAAATCCACTCAAAGTAGGAATGCAAAGTAGGGCTGTAAAACACTGTAAAGCGGTATATAAATCTACTATTTTTACTAGACTCGGATCTCCTTTTTTGAAGATGGGGATGACCATGGCTAGTGACCATAGGTTTGTTAAGATCCTGAAGTATTTGAAGGATTATAAAGACTTGAAATTGCAAAAGTTAAACAGTACTTTAGAGTGAAATATTTATTGCATGGAAAAGACATCACATTACATAATGTGATGTAATTACATCATATAATGTTTACTACTCTCAAGTTGCACTAGCAGATGATCAATGATTAATGATCAATAGCCATGATTCAGGACAAATCTTCATACACATTTAGATCAGGATTTCCCAAAGATTTTACAATGATAAAATCCTTGTGCAAGATGTACAAAATCTTTGTACGGGACCGTCTCCTGCCACATACCTCCCAGAGACCAATTTGATCACACAGGGTTGGCCTTCTCAAGGTCCTGTCAACTAAGCAGTGCAGGTTGGTGAGCCTGAGAGGGAGGGCCTTCTCTGTGGCTGCCCCGATGGAACTAACTACCTCCCAATGTCTGCACTTTACTGGCCTTCTGAAAGGCCATGAAGACCTGGTTCTACCGGCAGGTCTGAGGACCATGAACATTAACATCTAGTCACAGACGATCTGTGATTGACTTGGTATGTATGTGTGTTTGATTGGATAGTTCGCGAGGGGTTTTATAATGGGGTTTTTACTGTTTCTATTATTTATATTTGACGTTTTGTATCACTGTATTGTATTATTTATTGTTGTAGGCCGCCCTGAGTCCCATGGGATTGGGCAGCATAGATAAATTAAATTAAATTAAATTAAATTAAATTAAATTAAATTAAATTAAATTAAATTAAATTAAATTAAATTAAATTAAATTAAATTAAATTAAATTAAATTAAATTAAATTAAATTAAATTAAATTAAATTAAATTAAATTAAATTAAATTAAATTAAATTAAATTAAATTAAATTAAATTAAATTAAATTAAATTAAATTAAATTAAATTAAATTAAATTAAATTAAATTAAATTAAATTAAATTAAATTAAATTAAATTAAATTAAATTAAATTAAATTAAATTAAATTAAATTAAATTAAATTAAATTAAATTAAATTAAATTAAATTAAATTAAATTAAATTAAATTAAATTAAATTAAATTAAATTAAATTAAATTAAATTAAATTAAATTAAATTAAATTAAATTAAATTAAATTAAATTAAATTAAATTAAATTAAATTAAATTAAATTAAATTAAATTAAATTAAATTAAATTAAATTAAATTAAATTAAATTAAATTAAATTAAATTAAACTAAACTAAACTAAACTAAACTAAATTAAATTAAATTAAATTAAATTAAATTATTGTAATGATACTTTCAATTCTCCAGGCAGCTATGTTATGCCAGCATAGCTGACTGGAGAATACTGTGAGGTAAAGTCCACAGGTCTTAAAGTTGCCAAGTTTGAAGACCTCTGCCAAAGACATACAGACAAAAACCCAAAGCCATCACTGCCAACGAAATCCTTTCCTACAGATTTAAAGCTGCATTCTTCATTATCCAGCCTTGAAACCTTCAGAGGTCTGCATTGGATGTCAATTAAAATAAGATTGTGTCTAGCAAAGAAAGAAAAGATTCAGCCTGGAAGTGAGGAAAAACTTTCTGACAGTGAGACTGATCAACCAGTGGAACAGCTTGCCAGCTGAGGTTGTGAGAGCCCCAACACTTATTTATTTATTTATTTATTTACTTACTTACTTACTTACTTACTTACTTACTTACTTACTTACTTACTTACTTACTTATTTATTTGATTTGTATGCCACCCCTTTCCGTAGACTTGGGGCAGCTAACAACAGTAATAAACAGCATGTAACAAATCTAATGTTTAAAATAATTAAAAAACCCTTATTAAAACCAAACATACACACAAACATACCATGCATAAATTGTATAGGCCTAGGGGGGGAAAGGGTAGTTCAGTTCCCCCAAGCCTGACGACAGAGGTGGGTTGCTTACAAAAGGCAAAGAGGGTGGGGGCAATTATGATCTCCAGGGGGAGGTGGTTCCAGAGGGTCGGGGCCGCCACAGAGAAGGCTTTTCCCCTGGGTCCCACCAGACAACATTGTTTAGTTGACGGTACCCGAAGAAGACCGACTCTGTGGGACCTAACCGGTCACTGGGATTCGTGCGGCAGAAGGCGGACCCGGATGTATTGCGACCTTCAAGTGGAGATTGGACTGCCATCTGTCTCAAATGGTGTAGGAACTGCTTGAATGGGGGTTGGACTAGATGACCTGCAAGGCCCCTTCCAACTTGAATGAATGAATGAATGAACGAACAAACAAACAAACAAATAATTTTATTTTTAGCTGTTTTTGTCTACTTCGTAAAAACTTTTTAAAAAAAAAATTATCTAAGAACAGTGAGAGATGGAGCACATCCAGATCTCTCAATAGCCAGCACTGAGCTGTCCTAGTGTTCTGGATGATCATCAGAAATGATCATCAGAAAGTCTTGGCAGAGCCCAGGGTATCAGAATTGTCCCAGCTGTTATGGCAACTTCTGCCATGGTGCCTGGCACTGCTTTCTTCCTCTTCCTCCTCTGTGAATCTTCTCCAAAGACTGCAGTTGGGAGACTTGGCAGGAACGTCTTCACAGCAGATGGTGGCTTCTGCTCCATCTTTCTTCCACAACTTTTTCCTAACACTGGCACACATGCATTTCAACCTCCAACTGATCCCACAGCTGGCTCTTCTGGTAACACCTGCCTTTTGTCATTGGGTAGCCCATCCATGCAGAAAGAATAAAAGCATTGCTGGCTCTGCCATCACCACTGGTACAATGGTGGGATTCACATTTTTTTTTACTGTCGGTTCTTGGTGGGCATAGAAGAGGAAGGATACCAACCTTTTGGATCTCAGGAACCATAAATCACTAATATTATTTTTAAAAAGATAAATAGTATTTAGTGCAATATAAAAATGCAAATAATTTTTCTGCAGGCTATCAAAATTTTCTTGTAGACCACCAGTGGTCCATGCACCACTGCTGTAAAATCCCCACTCCAGGGGAAGGATACTGCAAAAACCCCTATTTCCCCATGACCATCTGGGACTCGGAAGACAGAATATAGATGGGGGCATGGCCAGTTAGTGGTGGCACTTACTAGTTCTCCCAACTACACAAAATTTCTGCTACCGGTTCTCCAGAACTGGTCAGAACCTGCTGAAATAAATTTAATAAATAAACCCAACCCTGCACTGGTCCACTACTATTTCCGTAACCATCATGCCCTTTCCTCTTGCTTGGCTCAACCATTTTGGGAACAATAAGCCAAAAGGTGAAGTGGTTGATGTCTAATTAGATAACCCTAGCCCAGTGATGGCGAACCTATAGCACAGGTGCCACAGGTGGCACGCGGAGCCATATCTGCTGGCATGCGAGCCATTACCCTAGCTCAGCTCCAATGTGCATGTGTGTGCCAGCCAGCTGATTTTCGACTCACCCGGAAGCTCTGGGAGGGCATCTTTGGCTTCCAGAGGGTCTCCTGGGGGATGGAGGCATCATTTTTGCTTCTGGAGCCTGGGCAGGATGAAAAGCAGGCCTACCAGGCCCACCAGAGTTTGAGAAATGGGCTGTTTCAGACCTCCAGAGGACCTCTGGAGGTGGGGGAGGGCATTTGCACCATCCCCAAGCATTGAATTTTGGATGTAGGCACTCGATAACACACACACACACACAAATCAGTAATGGGCAGCCAAAATTTTTACTGCCACACTGTGGGTGTGGCATATTTTATGGGTGTGGCTTAATGGTCATGTGACTGAGTAGGAGTGGCTTGCTGGCCATGTGACCAGGTGGGAGTGGCTTGAACGATCATCATTGTTCAAGTGAACTGTTAAGTCCCCAACTTACAACCTTACCAGTGTCACTCGCTGGGGTGACAATTTGCTTTGTGTTTCCCACACTCTCCTTCCTGTGTCGCCCCCTGCCTCAGGCTGGGTAGCTAGGCAAATGGGTGCTGCCAGAAACATGAATGCTGACAGCGCCGCTTCCACCCACGCCTTCTGCTTGCACCTCAGGCGGGAGGTGGCCTCGTAAGGCTGGAGGGGAGCCGGGCAGGAGAAAGGGAAGCTCATTTGAGGCCAGGAAGGAGGAAAGAGGAAAAAAGCAAGGAGCACAGACGCATGGGCAGGGAAAGAAAGGAGAGCAGAGATGAGACCAGTAATCCAGGAAGTGACAGCCGCCAATCAGCTGGAGCTGAGCACACATCTTCATTTCCGCCGGTGGAACTGCATTCCACCCCATCCTGCCTGCTGCTCACCTCTGCCACACATACACACACACTTTTGGCACCCGAGGAAAAAAAGGTTCACCATCAGTGCCTAGCCATTGCATTTTGGTTGCAAAGTGTGCTGTCTGACAGTAATACTAATTATTTATCCTCCCAAGCCTTTTGAAATATTTGATTTTAAACTTTTGTCCTATTGAATATCATCTGAGCATTTTAGCTGTGCTCTGAAACATCGTTATTTATAATTTTATGCCCACTATTTTGTTTCAAATGTTGCAATCTATGGATCTTTAATTGATTTTTACAGATGTTCATCTTAGTGACTTGAAGTACCAGAAGGAGCCAATTCTTCAATGTTGGAAATCAGCTTTGTACATGGCACCTTTCACTATCTATAAACCTACTGACCAACAGAGCAAGCCATGTAAAGATGGATTTTTAAAAGTTTTACAAAACTCTATATAACAAGCCTTTTACAGATATTTTGACGGTTTTCATTACTTCCTTCCTCTCTCTCAGTTCACTTCTCTTTTTCTTCTGTCTTTGAACTGTGCAATGCGGGGACTCCTTTCTCTATAATGGAGGACAGCATGTTACAAGTTTTCAGCTGTAGAAAGATTAAAGTAACAGAGGCTATTTCTTAAAGAAAAGTCATCCTTTTTCCCCCCATATGAAACATCAGTTTCAACAATAGTTTCTTCTGCAAGATTGAATACAGTTGAATACAGTTCATCTGCCTGGAACCCATACCACATCTCGGACATCAACACCCTTGAAAATGTCCAAAGATACTTCACCAGAAGAGCCATTCACTCCTCCACTCGAAACAATACCCTACGAAAGCAGACTATCAATCCTAGGTCTAGAAAGCTTAGAATTACATCGCCTAAAACACAATCTAAGTATTGCCCACAAGATCATATGTGCAACGTTCTACCTGTCAATGACTACTTCAGCTTCAATTGCAACAACACAAGAGCATGCAACAGATTCAAACTTAATATTAACCACTCCAAACTTGACTGTAAAAAATATGACTTCAGCAACCGAGTTGTCGAAGCGTGGAACTCATTACCTGACTCTGTAGTGTCAACCCCTAACCCCCAACATTTTTCCCTTAGACTATCCACGATTGACCTCTCCAGGTTCCTTAGAGGTCAGTAAGGGGCGTGCATAAGTGCACCAGTGTGCCTTCCGTCCCCTGTCCAATTGTCTCTCCTTATCTCATTTATCTTTTCTTCCTTTCAAATATGTTCACCTATACTTTTATATCTTTTCTTCTATTCTTTTCTTTACTTACAGTGATCCCCCGGTTATTGCATCCCCAACCATTGCGAACAGGGTAATTTGCGATTTTTGAACCCGGAAGTCAAAACACCATCTACGCATGCGTGCCCTTTTTTTCTATGGGCACGCATGCGTAGATGGGGCCCGGCAGATCAGCTGCTGGGCGGCTTCCCTGGGTCTTCCCCCTCTTGCTGGCGGGAGGGCGAGCAGCGGGCATCAGCAAGGAGTTTCCCCACCGCCCGCGCAAACTCCTCGCTGCCGCCCGCCCTTCGCCCGCTCACGCGCTGAGTCCTGAAGCGAATTCGCTCCAGGACTCAGCTCGAAAGCGCTGAGAGCCAGCCTGGACAAGCCGTTCGCTGGCGCTGGCTATCGGCGCTTTTGAGCTGAGTCCGGGAGCGAATTCGCTCCCGGACTCAGCTCGAAAGCGCCGAGAGCCAGCCTGGACAAGCCGTTCGCTGGCGCTGGCTATCGGCGCTTTTGAGCTGAGTCCGGGAGCGAATTCGCTCCCGGACTCAGCTCGAAAGCGCCGAGAGCCAGCCTGGACAAGCCGTTCGCTGGCGCTGGCTATCGGCGCTTTTGAGCTGAGTCCGGGAGCGAATTCGCTCCCGGACTCAGCTCGAAAGCGCCGAGAGCCAGCCTGGACAAGCCGTTCGCTGGCGCTGGCTATCGGCGCTTTTGAGCTGAGTCCGGGAGCGAATTCGCTCCCGGACTCAGCTCGAAAGCGCCGAGAGCCAGCCTGGACAAGCCGTTCGCTGGCGCTGGCTATTGGCGCTTTTGAGCTGAGTCCGGGAGCGAATTCGCTCCCGGACTCAGCTCGAAAGCGCCGAGAGCCAGCCTGGACAAGCCGTTCGCTGGCGCTGGCTATCGGCGCTTTTGAGCTGAGTCCGGGAGCGAATTTGCTCCCGGACTCAGCTCGAAAGCACCGAGAGCCAGCGCCAGCGAACGGCTTGTCCGCCGCCTGCCTGCCCGCTAGCGAAGAGCCGAAGATTGGGGGCAGCGCGGCTATTTTAAAATGTCGCCGCCGGCATGGGGGGCTTGCCAGCACCCCCCGGACCCCCAACCCGGGTTTGGGGGGCTGCTAGGAAGCCCCCCATGCCGGCGGCAAACAGCCGCGCCGCCCCCAATCTTCGGCTCCTCGCTAGCGCTGTGGGAGTAAAAACACCATCTGCACATGCGCAGATGGTGTTTTTACTTCCGCAGCGCTACTTCGCGAAAACCCGCTCGTTGCGGGGGGTCCTGGAACGGAACCCTCGCAACGAGCGGGGGATCACTGTATATTATTACATATCTTTCTCTTCAATGTGTATTATGTATGCATCCTACTTGCTTTTCCTACCGCCCGACCACACTGCTCACCCATTTTGAGACTGTCAGAAATCACTACCCCTAAATCCTTCTCTTCTGAAGTTTTTGCTAACACAGAACTGCCAATGCAATACTTAGATTGAGGATTCCTTTTCCCAATCCTAAAGTGTTGTACCACGATTCTTGACAAATGTATCTTTTTCTTTTATGTACACTGAGAGCATATGCACCAAGACAAATTCCTTGTGTGTCCAATCACACTTGGCCAATAAAATTCTATTCTATTCTATTCTATTCTATTCTATTCTAATAGTTAAGCTTTTCAAGACCTGCTAATATTGAATGAAGGCAAATAATGTCCCAATATAATAATTGCAGAATCCAATCTGGGTCACCTTAGTCTTCCAAGTTTTTGAACTTCTGTCTATCTCAAGTTCCCTGAGCATAGACTCTAAGCAGGAGTCCAAAAGCTCAAAAGACTAAATCTCTGGTACAGTGACCAATCCAGATCCTGTCCTGCAACTTGCTAATAAAATCATTTTATTGAGTCTGGGCTGGTACAGTTCTCACTGCACGCACTTACCAATTGGGTGTCAACAGACTCAAACTCAACCCGGATAAGATGGAGTGGCTGTGGGTTTTGCCTCCCAAGGACAATCCCATCTGTCCTTCCATCACCCTGGGGGGGGAATTATTGACCCCCTCGGAGAGGGTCCGCAACTTGGGCGTCCTCCTCGATCCACAGCTCACATTAGAGAACCATCTTTCAGCTGTGGCGAGGGGGGCGTTTGCCCAGGTTCTCCTGGTGCACCAGTTGCGGCCCTATCTGGACCGGGACTCATTGCTCACAGTCACTCATGCTCTCATCACCTCGAGGTTCGACTACTGTAATGCTCTCTACATGGGGCTACCTTTGAAAAGTGTTTGGAAACTTCAGATCGTACAGAATGCGGCTGCGAGAGCAGTCATGGGCTTACCTAGGTATGCCCATGTTTCACCAACACTCCGCAGTCTGCATTGGCTGCCGATCAATTTCCGGTCACAAATCAAAGTGTTGGTTATGACCTTTAAAGCCCTTCATGACACTGGACCAGCGACGGATTAGGTCCCACAGAGTGAGCCTTCTCCCGGTACTGTCAACTAAACAATGTTGGTTGGCGGGCCCTGTTCTGTCTGGGTTCCCCCAGACCTCAACACCAACTGGAAAAAACAGCCAGACACTCTGGTAAAAGCCAAAAGTATTTTATAACTGGAAAAAATAAACACAGAGGAAAACCTGTTCTTCCCAACAGACAGGCTATAATACGTTACAGCAGAGTTCTGATGTCCAGACAATACAGCAAGCTTCTTGCTGGCACAACCCCCCAAGGTTTCAATAGTCAAAGGCACAAACCAGGATTCCAAGACGCCAAAGTTCACAGCCAGGTCCCACGACTCTCAAAGATAAAACTCCACAAGCCAGGAAGGGTGGGTCTGCCTTTTAGCCTTTCCCAAGAGCACCACACCAAAACCCAGCTGTTGCCTCTTTAATGCTGAAAGTACTTAGCCAATTGATTCCGTCTCTGAGTAGCTCTTCTTTGTCGCAGATCAATTATGGCTTGAGCATTTTCCTCTAAGGAATCCAGGCTGCTTGCTGGGGAGAGCTCCCCCTGGTGGGACTCTGGCTGTCCTCCCTCTTCTTCAGCCTGGGATTCCTCCTCCTCGTCTGTCTGCACCTCCTGTTCCTCAGCCTCTCCCTCTGAGCTGGAAACCGACAGAAGATCAGCCGTTCCCTGAGGGGCCTTTGACGGAACCACAACAGGCCCCAGGGGAAGAGCCTTCTCTGTGGCGACCCCGACTCTCTGGAACCAACTCCCCTCAGAGATTAGAACTGCCCCTACTCTCCCTGCCTTTCGTAAACTCCTTAAAACCCACCTTTGTCGTCAGGCATGGGGGAATTGAATCACCTCCCCCGGGCATGTACAATTTATGCATGGTATGTTTGTGTGTATGTTTGTTTAGTAAGTGGGTTTTTAAAAATATTTTAAATTATATTTAGATTTGTCATGAATTGTTGTATCCTGCTCTGAGCCGCCCCGAGTCTGCGGAGAGGGGCGGCATAGAAATCTAATAAATAGATAGATAGATAGATAGATAGATAGATAGATAGATAGATAGATAGATAGATAGATAGATAGTTAGATAGTTGATAGATAGATAGATAGATAGATAGATAGATAGATAGATAGATAGATAGATAGATAGATAGATAGATAGATAAATAAATAAATAGCTCCAGCATCAGATAAACTAACAAACGGTGGCCAGTCCCAGTTTACTGATTAACAAACATTTTAAAGTTCCTGGACAACTAATATTTTTTTTGCTTATTAACTCTACAAAAATAAAACAATACAAATATGTAAAATATGTGTCCCAGCTCAGTTAAAGCTACACTTTCTGGTTGGCTGGCTGGCTGTACACCAATGTTGTGCTTGTGTATAAAGAGATTTATTTTCACCATTCTCATTTCCTCTCTCGGATTAAAAAATGGCATGAATTCCCAGTTTCCTCTTTCTGCATCCAAAGACCAGAAGGGAGGATTAATCTCTAATTAATTCGCCTGTTCAGATTATGTCTGATGACACAAATAAAGCAACTAGCCTAATTTTCAAACTAGGATCCATGTGTGTTCTGTTTTAACTGCAGTTCAACATATAATAATAATTAATAATAATAATTTATTGGATTTGTATGCCGCCCCTCTCCGCAGACTAACAACAATAATAAACACAACATGTACAATCCAATAATAAAAAACAACTAAAAACCCTTATTATATGTTCTGTCTGGGTTTTCCCAGAACTCCACACCCACTGAAAAAACAGCCAGACACTCTGGTAAAATCCAAAAGTAATTTATAGCAGGAAAAAATAAGCACAAAGGAAAACCTGTCTTCACAGCAGACAGGTTACAATACTTTACAACAGGGTCCTGATGTCCAGTCAATTCCAAAAGCTTCTTGCTGGCACACCCCCCCAAGGTTTCAATAGTCCAAGGCACAAACCAGGATTGTAGCCACCAAAGTTCACAGACAGGTCTCACGAATCTCCAAGATAAAACTCCACAAGCCAGGAAGGGTGGGGCCGCCTTTTATCCTTTCCCAAGAGCACCACACCCAAACCCAGCTGTGACCTCTAATGCTGGAAATATCTAGCCAATTGCGTTCTTCTCTCGTTAGCTCTCCTCTGTCGCATATCTATGAAGTCACTAGCATCTTCCCCCAGGGAATCCAGGCTGCTTGTTGAGGAGAGCTCCCCCTGGTGGAACTCTGGCTGTCCTTCTTCTTCAGCCTGGGATTCAGCTTCTTCGTCAGTCTGCCCCTCCTGGTCCTCTCCCTCTGAGCTGGACACCGACAGCAAATCAGCCATTCCCGGAGGGGTCCCAGGCTGAACCACAACATTATAAAACCAAACATACACACAAACATACCATGCATAACTTGTAATTGCCTAGGGGAAAGGAATATCTTAACTCCCCCATGCCTGGCGGTATAAGTGAGTCTTGAGTAGTTTACGAAAGACAGGGAGGGTGGGGCAGTTCTAATCTCCGGGGGGAGTTGGTTCCAGAGGGCTGGGGCCGCCACAGAGAAGGCTCTTCCCCTGGGGCCCGCCAAACAACATTGTTTAGTCGACGGAACCGGGAGAAGGCCAACTCTGTGGGACCTTATTGGTCGCTGGGATTCATGCGGTAGCAGGCGGTTCCGGAGGTACTCTGGTACATTGCCATGTAGGGCTTTAAAGGTCATGACCAACACTTTGAATTGTGACCGGAAACTGATCGGCAGCCAATGCAAGCCATGGAGTGTTGAAGAAACGTGGGAGAATCTTGGAAGCCCCACGATGGCTCTCGCGGCTGCGTTCTGCACGATCTGAAGTTTCCGAACACTTTTCAGACGTAGCCCCATGTAGAGAGCGTTGCAGTAATCGAACCTCGAGGTGATGAGGGCATGAGTGACTGTGAGCAATGACTCCTGTCCAAATAGGGCCGCAACTGGTGCACCAGGCAAACCTGGGCAAACGTCATCCTCGCCACAGCCCTTGGTTCGGCTAGCTCTTGGTTGGGCTAGCTTGGTCGGTTGTGCACAAGGAGCTGTTGTGTGCTTTGCCTGCCCACAGTATGGGAGCTCTTTTTACAGATAAGGCCTCTCTTATCCTTCCATAGATGGACACTTTCTCAAATATTATAAGCAAATGTGACTTCAGCTGGGGCAGGTGAGCAGTAAGAGCAACCCCATTACTTCTCAGGGCAACAATATTAATAAGAAGCGTCCACTGAGCCACAAGAGATTTAAATACTGTACTTGCAGGACCCAATTCTTACGGTAGATCTTTAAAACAGATTGTAAAGATTTCTCTTCAGAAACTCTTTTACAAAGCAGCGATGAAATAATGGAAAACAGCATGCATTGCCATGCGGGCTGCCCTCATTCCATTCCTATCACACCATTATCTTGCCAATAATTGTTTTTTTTTCCCTTTTTAATCTTGGCATCCCCATCTTGGCAGGGTAGGAGTTGTGAACAAGTCAACACATTCCAGGGATGAGTCATCTAGCAATGCTGGCACTGTGAAATAACTCAGGATAGATCAACACCTGATACATCCAACATTTTCCTGCAGAAGTTTATTGAATCAAGCTGTGAGAACTTTTCACAGTTGAAAAACATTTGCATGCTTTCGCTTGCTTGCTTTATGCTCTTGTGTGTGCAAGGAGAATGAGATTGACACAGCAAATAGCTTATAATGGGTGGAAAATTAAAACCCAACACACACAGAGAGAGAGAGAGAGAGAGAAAGAGAGAGAGAGAGAGAGAGAGAGAGAGAGAGAGAGAGATGCTAAAAGATGGGGGGTTTTCATCACAAAATATCCATTTATTTAGCCTAGCTTAGGATGTTAAACAAATCCAATCAAGATTTAGCTGTAGATCTTGATAAGTGGAAGCTTATGACCACTCTTAGATATCTTCACTGAAACAGACAGTAATGGTATCACATACTGCATTTTCATTTAGACCCCTGATACCCTGTACTGGATTATGGGCTGCATTCTTTTTTGAACCAGTCTTTAGTGGGGATGTTTGCAAATTTAATGGGAAAGGACATTGCAAAGGAACCCAAACTCTCAGTAACGTAATGTCTTAATCAAATGCCAATTTTTCCACATTACTCTCTTCATTATATCAATAAGGATACTGTACTCAGGATTAATGAAACGCAGCTGCAATTTAATGCATCAGGTCTGTGTTTAACTACTGATAGCTTATGTTGAGATTTCCTAAATGAATTTTCCCTCCCTCCCAATGTATGTTTGTATGTATGTATGTATGTATGTATGTATGTATGTATGTATGTATGTTTTTGTAGATTTTCACAGGTATATGTATGTAGATTTTTGTGAGTTCAGGTTTTCCCCCATGTAATAATAATAATAATAAATAATTTATTAGATTTGTATGCCGCCTCTCTCTGAAGACTCGGGGCGGCTCACAACAATAATAAAAAAACAATATAACAGTGAACAAATCTAATATTAAAAGAAGAATATATATAAAACCCCAGCAATTAAAACCATACAACACATACATACCAAACATAAAAGCCTGGGGGAGGTGTCTCAGTTCCCCCATGCCTGGCGATATAGGTGGGTCTTGAGTAATTTGCGAAAGACAAGGAGGGTGGGGGCCGTTCTAATCTCTGGGGGGAGTTGATTCCAGAGGGCTGGGGCCACCACAGAGAAAGCTCTTCCCCTGGGGCCCGCCAAACAACATTGTTTGGTTGACGGGACCCGGAGAAGGCCAACTCTGTGGGACCTTATCGGCCGCTGGGATTTGTGCGGTAGAAGGCAGTTCCGGAGATATTCTGGTCCAATGCCATGTAGGGCTTTAAAGGTCATTACCAACACTTTGAATTGTGACCGGAAACTGATCGGCAGCCAGTGCAGGCCACAGTGTTGTAGAAACATGGGCGAATCTGGGAAGCCCCACGATAGCTCTCGCAGCCGCATTCTGCATGATCTGAAGTTTCTGAACACTTTTCAAAGGTAGCCCCATGTAGAGTGTTGCAGTAATCGAAACTCGAGGGGATGAGGGCATGAGCGACTGTGAGCAGTGACTCCCTGTCCAAATAGGGCCGCAACTGCAAAGACACTCAAAATCTACGTATGTATGTATATATTCCCACTTAGAGAAGCTAAGAGGTTTGAGAAAACAGAGAGGAATTAGAATCTTCTCTCATCGTGTTTATAAAACCAGGAAATAAATAAATAAATAAATAAATAAAAACATAGTTTTAAAGTGAACTTTTCTGTGGGAACTATCATTTCATAATAGACAAATATCTGCTTGAGAGACTGATTAAAAGAAAAACAAAATTTGATTCATCAGTTTTCTATTGAGTTCTGAGAGTAACCAATTTGAGAGGCAAACAAGCCAGCACCAATAGAAACCACATGGATCATCAATGAATGGACAAGATAGGTTAGACATCAAATGTATTACCTCATTTATCTTATCACATACACATATACATACCATTA
The DNA here is from genome assembly GCF_031021105.1 of Erythrolamprus reginae. Taxonomy (NCBI): domain Eukaryota; kingdom Metazoa; phylum Chordata; class Lepidosauria; order Squamata; family Dipsadidae; genus Erythrolamprus; species Erythrolamprus reginae. The sequence goes on along the minus strand of NC_091952.1, from coordinate 27,875,631 downwards.
GCAATACAGCAAGGGAAAAAAATGAAAGAAAGCAACTTGAGCTGACCTTACCAGGATGGTGTACTTTTTATATACATACAGTACATCTGAAAATGCCAGTTACATATTGCTATAAAAATACGTTCTGTTACTTCCCCAGATTGGGCAAAACCAATGTCTTCAGACAGACCCCATATAAGTGTATTATAAAGAGAAGTGATTGCTCCTTTACTGTGTGTGACAGAGATGAGTAAGGGGCTAGTTTCAGTGCTATGATTTGGGAACTGTCAGTTACATGCAATGGATGTTCAATGTAATTGCATAGCAGAATTTCTCCTCGCACTTACTATGCTACCCAAATCTAACCACACACCAACAGTGTGTGATACCAGCTAGTTAGGCATTACAGTACTAGGCAACGGCTACTAACAGCTAAGGATTTTTGGAGTGGACACCCAGCATATCTGGAGAATGAGATGTAGAAGACTGAATTTAGGACATGGTATTGAGTTCAGCTGGAGTAGCAAAAACAGCTCTACTCCATGCCCTTATGTAGTTGGTGTTTGACACCGCACTTTTGTTCTTCTAGTGAACCTATATCTCAAGGCCTTGTGACCTTTCCAATGTCATTATATGTACCTGGTTCTGGTTTATAGGCGTTCTCCAAAGGTGCAAATGTTGTTGCAAAAACCTACTTTCCCCTTCGTATGTTCACTGCTGTGCACTGGACAATGCTTAGAGCAGTGTTTCCCAACCTTGGCAACTTGAAGATATTTGGACTTCAACTCCCAGAATTCCCCAGCCAGCATTCGCTGGCTGGGGAATTCTGGGAGTTGAAGTCCAAATATCTTCAAGTTGCCAAGGTTGGGAAACACTGGCTTAGAGAATGTAGACTGCAGACCTTGGTGAATTCTCCCACGCCATTGTACAATATCCTCAACAGTGCAAAATGTGTAGACTTGAAGATGAAAGATGTGAATTAGACAAAAAGCAAGCAATTGGTTCCTCTGAAAGGAATCCTTAACTATCCCATAAGGCATTTCATGCTTGTACATTAGTCTGGCAGCTGAACCTATGGTTTACATTCAATGGGATGTGTGGGAGGCAAGAGCAATAATAAAACTCTTGACATTCTAATTAGGCCCCAATATTAGTTACATGAATCAATCTTCACAATGGCCTCAATCAAACTGATTAATTGATACTGGGCCGTGCAGATTAATTGATGCAAGACTTAGATTCCAATGTAATTTTTCCTTAGCTCAGCAATCACAAATAGACAAGCACCTTTGCTGGTTGTACACCGACATGCAATTTGCTGAGAAGGTCTCATGCAAAATATTAGTCTCTGTCCCTGATAAACTATTTTAAATTAGCCTATATTTGGATGCTCGCCGTGTAACTGTATATAATGGAGAGAATAAAGTGTTATATTTCAATTATAGCACAGAAGCAGCATGGATTAAGATGATTACTCCAGTTTGCCGAGCAAATCTTTCAGAAAATTTTACTAACTTTAAATAAGTTCAATTCAGTAACTTAGCAAAAGCAACTATTAAATGTTATTTTTCAACTAAGGATTAAAAATCCATTTTGAGGAGGGGAAAAACAGTGGTTTTCACTAGGAAGCCTAAGACTGCCATCTGCTGGCCATTTAATTATATGGTGGTTATTTATTCTAACATGAATAAACAATCTTATGCACCAATCAGAAATGAAATTGTACTTTTAACTAGAATCTCAAATAAATTTAGATATGACAGCATGTTTTTTTCCTCATCAACTTCCTCACCCAGAGTAGAAGCAGGAGTCATTTTCCGTGTAACACATCAAAAATAAAGTTTTGATTATTAGCAAATACTGAAGCTTATTAAATGCCCTCTTCAAAGACACCCACCCCCACCACGCAATTTTTTCTGCATGCCTTAAATACCATAAGTCACTTTAAGGAATTTCTATGCATGCTCAGAAATATGCATTTTACAGCATATTATGCTGTTAAATTATTATTGATACAGACAAGTAATTTTATTCCTCTTAATTTATCCTAGTGACTTGACCGACTTGGTTAATTAATTTAAGGCACTCGCTCCATGAAAACATTATTTCTGGCCTGAGATTGCTCTTTGTTTTTTAAGAAAAAAAATTACATTGCAGACAGTAATTAAAAAGTAAATTGCCATTCCAGTAATCATCCTGATCAAAACTAAAAACATTTCTAAAATTGGGGGACATTAAGTACATTATATACACAACCAAATTTTTGTTTTAAATTACAACCTACTTGTATTCTATATTTTTTTTTTAAAAAAACTGATTAAAGTCTACTTAAATACTGCAAAGTTTTAAATATCACAATAATATTTTCAGTAAACTACTACATATCTACCAGTCTATTGGCCCCTTTGAAACAAATACTTTTTTTATTTAAATCTTGCATATATAGTAACATATTCCAAAACAGATCTTCTATGTCACATAAATAAGAATATTTCTGTCCTTGCTTCAAAAACCTTCACATGTTTAAATTATTGAAGCAAATAGCTGCATCTTGCTGCTCTTTTGTAACAACTTAAAAAAAAAAATCCTTCATTGTTATTCTCACTGGTAAAATATAACTGTATTTCCAGAATACATAATGGACCATTAGTTTTTTTTAATGTGTTAACTTCTTAACTTTACAGTAAAAATGAAAAGGAATTTCTTGTAGAAAAGTCTCATGGAATGTGTATTTTATAGAGTTGAGCTTGGTTTATATTAATATGAAGAGAAAAATTCTTTGAACAAACCAGAGGATGTGTGCCATTCAAAATTTCAAAGTGCAAGTGAGTGTTTGTGAGACTCTTATTCAAGGCAACTGGCCAACATTTTGCTAGAAACTCTGTGTAGTCCAAACGCCATGGCAGGTAAGTTTGCTTTAGCTTGGATCATCTGTGCCTATCCAAAAGTCAGAATCCACAATGTCCCATGTCAGGCAACCTGAGAGAAGTGAGTCTTCCATCCAATCATCTCGTGGAGATTTAATTTTGAAGAACTTCTGCATCGAGCCCAGAAACAGCAAGCACGTGCCTGCTCTCGTAATTTCGCAGGAAACAAGGGGGAAAGAGAAGTCCCTAGTGCACTAAGAGTACCTAAAAAAATAGAAACCGGGACTGCCCCCTGTCTTCTGGACTCAGCACCACTGGCACAAGAGAGTACTCAGGCAGAATTGCTGTCTGCTGAACCTTTCTGTGACTCCAAGATAATCTGTTTCCATTCCTCTTACAAGTCTCCATCTGCAGGCGGCTGACATAACTGGTAGATGCTGTAAAAATGTGACATAGAAGTTGGTGTTACAAAAATCAGCAACCGATTTGTCGAAGCATGGAACTCATTACCTGACTCAGTAGTGTCAACCCCTAACCCCCAACATTTTCCCCTTAGACTATCCACGATTGACCTCTCCAGGTTCCTTAGAGGTCAGTAAGGGGCGTGCATAAGTGCACCAGTGTGCCTTCCATCCCCTGTCCAATTGTCTCTCCTTATCTCATTTATCTTTTCTTCCTTTCAAAATTTGTTCACCTATACTTTTATATATTTTCTTCTATTCTTTTCGTTAGTTATATTACTACATATCCATTCTCTTCAATGTGTATTATGTATTGGACTAACGAACGAACGAACGAACGAACGAACGAACTAACTAACTAACTAACTAACTAACTAACTAACTAACTAACTAACTAACTAAATAAATAAATAAATAAATAAATAAATAAATATAAAAAAGATCCTTAAGGATAAAGTGGCAGACCAAAGTAAACTAAATTGTTTTAAAACAGTGGTGTACAATGCCTTTCCCACCAGACCTTAGATGGCCCTAACTTTTATACATTCAGTCAAGCTGGTGAAGAATTTATGTATGTATGTATGTATGTATGTAGTGATGGACTATCAAAATTTTAACTACCACACTGTGGACATGGCTTATGCAGGACGCCCTGCATTTTCTTTCATGTGCAATAGGGTTGATATTCCTGGAGGCGTCGGCAATATGGTAAATGATTTAGCTTTACTAGATAAATGGTCAAAGCAATGGAAACTGCAGTTTAATGTTTCCAAATGTAAAATAATGCACTTGGGGAAAAGGAATCCTCAATCTGACTATTGTATTGGCAGTTCTGTGTTAGCAAATACTTCAAAAGAAAAGGATTTAGGCGTAGTGATTTCTGACAGTCTCAAAATGGGTGAACAGTGCAGTCAGGCAGTAGGGAAAGCAAGTAGGATGCTTGGCTGCATAGCTAGAGGTATAACAAGCAGGAAGAGGGAGATTATGATCCCGCTATATAGAATGCTGGTGAGACCACATTTGGAATACTGTGTTCAGTTCTGGAGACCTCACCTACAAAAAGATATTGACAAAATTGAACGGGTCCAAAAACGGGCTACAAGAATGGTGGAAGGTCTTAAGTATAAAACGTATCAGGAAAGACTTAATGAACTCAATCTGTATAGTCTGGAGGACAGAAGGAAAAGGGGGGACATGATCGAAACATTTAAATATATTAAAGGGTTAAATAAGGTCCAGGAGGGAAGTGTTTTTAATAGGAAAATGAACACAAGAACAAGGGGACACAATCTGAGGTTAGTTGGGGGAAAGATCAAAAGCAACATGAGAAAATATTATTTTACTGAAAGAGTAGTAGATCCTTGGAACAAACTTCCAGCAGACGTGGTAGATAAATCCACAGTAACTGAATTTAAACATGCCTGGGATAAACATATATCCATCCTAAGATAAAATACAGAAAATAGTATAAGGGCAGACTAGATGGACCATGGGGTCTTTTTCTGCCGTCAGACTTCTATGTTTCTATGTTTCTATGTTTCAGTGCAAATTGGGTGCTTTGGAGTAGAGCTCCATTTTCGCTACCCCACTGCGTTCCACCACATCTGGGCAGCAGCCCACCCCTGTATGTATGTATGTATGTATGTATGTATGTATGTATGTATGTATGTATGTATTCATTGATTCATTCATTGATTCATTCATTCATTCATTCATTGATTCATTCATTGAATTTATATGCTGCCCCTCTTTAAGGACTTGGGGCGGCTTCCAACATATAAAAGAAAACAATATGAACATCCTAAATCCAATTAATTTAGACTAGTTAATCTAAAAATCCCAGTACCATTAAAAGACAAACATTCCCATTCAAACAGCAGACATATATTACATTAGTCGGCCAGGGGGCTAAAGTTTAATATCCCCAAACCTGGTGGCATAGATGTGTCTTCAGACTCTTGCGGAAGGCAAAGAGAGCCAATCTCCGGGGGGAGGTGATTCCACAGGGCTGGAGCCCCCACAGAGAAGGCTCTTCCCCTAGGTCCCATCAAGCGACATTGTCTAGTTGACAGGACCTGTAGAAGGCTGACTCTGTGGGACCTAACTGGTCATTGGGACTCATGAAGAATTACATCGCAGTTCACGATATCTGAAGGCAATCTACTTATTTGTTTACTTGTTTTATTCATCATTGGACTTATGAGGTTGTGCAACTCAGCAACATGACTTTGGGTGGTGTACAACCACAAAAAGCAAACTATAAACCTAAAAAGAACCACATTACTTTAAAATGTACACAATATATAAATATATATAGAAACATAAAACACAGACTGCAAATTGGCGACCTACACCATAATAAATCAAGAAGTGAGTCCATTCAAGTGGGCCCCAGATGCCAGGGGTAAATATCAGGTTCCGTTTGGGACAGGAATATTGCTAAACTACCTCCATCAAAGGAACAGATAATTAAAAGCAAACTCTATGAAATGTAAAGATTCATTTGAATGCTTTTCCACCCTCTGGAATGCTCAGTGATATGGACATGCAAAACTAATTATGTTGATGAGGTCATTGGACCATTTTGTCCTCTACAGTTTCAGCAGCTGCCTAGTAGTTAAAAGCGACTTTTTCTGACTTCAACTATCCCGAAAGGCGCTTTTTCAAAAGGCAACTGAACTTACCTTATTTTTGATAAACGCTTGAAAGCATTTATTTCTTCATTTCAGTTCAGAATTGAACAAGGTTATTGGACGAGAAGCTAAATGTCTTCAAGGAAAAACAAAGAAATTCCAGTTGCCTTTAAAAAAAAACCCTTTGGGACAACA